>NC_043717.1:110084247-110086840 GCF_006229205.1 Suricata suricatta
GCCCCGGCGCCGCTGGGAGGGAGCCGCGGAGGCTCCCACGGCGGCGCCTAGCTGCACCATCCTCCCGCCCTCGGCCCGCCCACAGAAACCTGGACCGCCCTCTGCCCTCCACGCCCTGCATCGCCCGCGGCGGGTAGACGCTGGGCAGCCCCCAGGCGGTCGGATTTCCAGGGCGGAGGTCGGGGCCGCGGCGGGGGCGGGGAGGGGAGAGGGGAAGCCGCAGGCCCGAGTGGTCCTTGGGGCCCAGCACTTCCCCCGTCTCTGCAGCGCCCGCCTCTGGGAGGGGCCGCCTCTGTGCAGGCTTGCTGAGCTGAGCTGAGGCTGGGAGCCCGGCCCCGCTTACCTCCTCGCTGTGTGCCTGGGCTGGGCTCCCGGGACGGCTCCCCAAGGGATGAGCCTACACACAGACCGGGTGCAAGCCTTGACCCTTGAAGCCCCCGTCCTCTTTTTTTTTCTTTTAAATTTATTTATTTTGAGAGAGGGCTCGAGTAAGCATGAATGGAGAAGGGGAAGAGAGAGAGGGAAAGAGAATCCCAAGCAGGCTCGGTGCCCATGCGTGTGTGTGTGGGGGGGGGGGGGGGGGGGGGGGGGGGGGGGGGGGGGGGGGGGGGGGGGGGGGGGGGGGGGGGGGGGGGGGGGGCTGGAACACACCAACCTCGGATCATGACCTGAGTCAAAACTAAGAGTCTGAGGCCTAACTGACTGAAGCAAATGGGCACCCCAAAATTATATTTTATTCTTTTAGTAATCTCTATGCCCAATGTGGGGCTTGAACTCACTACCCTGATATCAGGAGTCTCACGCTCTTCCGACTGAGCCAGCCAGGCGCCCCTCTGAAGGCCCCCCACCTTTTTTTTTTGATGTTTTTATGTGTTTCTGAGACAGAGGAAGCGTGAGCTGGTGAGGGCCAGAGGGAGGGGGGGAGACAGGAACCAAAAAGGCTCGAAAAGCTGGGAGATCATGACGGGAGCCAAAGTCAGACGCTTAGCCGACTGCGCCACCCAGGCGCCCCTGAAACCCCCTTCTTAAACTTGTGGAAATCAGGCTTGAAGGAAAATAGGGGCCTCACAGCATCTTCATGTGGGACCGTCGCTGCCTGATTCACGGCTCAGGTGGTCTTGCTCTAATGTGGAGCGCTGTAACAGTCTCCCCATTGATCTCCTCTCCCTCTAGTTCGTCCATTTGAAAGTAGGAGCTGAGGCCAGTTCACAGCAGTTCCCTGTGGTCACGAGCTCTGTGCGTGGCCCTGCTGGGCGGGTGAGGGACATTGAGGAACCTGTCAGGGCTCAGATGGAGGGTAGGAAGCAAGGTGTGTTAGAGTTAGCTGATGAGGTGCATGGGTTCCAGACACAGGAGCAGGTTTGGGGGTGTGAGTGCCTGCGCATGCTTCTGGACAGGGTTCCCAGCCTTGCTGGAGGACTCCAAACAGTAGCACTGCTGAGGCTAGCCGCTAGAAGCCCAGGTCATGGGCCCGCTGGCGTCCGGCCGGCTCCCAGGCCTCCCAAGCCCAGGCCCTGTGGACACATGCTGTCTTAGAGAAGGGCCTTAGTAGTGAGCAGGAGTTGGGGTGGGTGGGCAGAGAGCTGAGGAAGTGCCCACATTTGCACAGGGCCTGACTTTGACATCCCTGCACACACATGCCTGGTGGGACTCCTGGCCCTGGTGCCTACAGGCCTGCCTGCCCGGGCACAAGGCTAGAGCTGCACTGCCTTGGCCCTCTCCCACCATCTTTACCCTCGAGATTTCCCTCCCAGCCAACTGGAGACCGTTGTCTAGTCCGGCTTGTCAACTGCCACCTGCATCCTGCCTTCCCTATTTACTGGAGAAACTCTCTTGGCCTCCGGCTTCCTGTTGGTAGAGAGGGGTGGAGGGAAACTCCCGAACTCCTGGAGAAAGGAGGCCCCAAGATTTGCCCTCAGGTTGGCTAAGGCCTTGCTCTGAGTGGGGGAAGAGGATGGGTGAACCCGCCCCCCCCCCCAACCCCAAGACTAAAACAGGGCAGGTGCAAGCTGCAGGGGGAAAGGCAGAAGAGTCTCTTCCGGCCGCAGGAAGTGGTAGGAAGTGGTAACTACCTATGGGGAAATGAGGCTTGTTCCTCCCTATGGGGTTGAGCAGAAGGGGAACCTTAGCCGAACCCTGCTCTCCCCAAAACGAGGGGGGGGGGGCTGAGGGAACAATGGCCGAGGTTCTGTTCTCTGGCGCTGACTTTCCTTCCCCACCCACCCTGGGAACTTCCCACCAGCCTCTCTGGGCATGCACTCATCTCTCAGGGCTGGGAGTGGAGATGGGTAGGTCCCATCTGATGTCCTGGGAGTCTGGGGGAAGCAGCTGACCCAGGGGAGTCCAGGACCCAGAACAGCTATGGTAGCACAGCCCACCGGCCATGAGGGCCTGTGGCGGTGCTGTGAAGGGTGTGGTTGGGCAGTGGTGAGCGGACCGCCTTCTGGGGGCTGCCCGCTGGCCGGAAACGTTGAGGCTCTCACACTGGCCCTGGGCGCCTGGCCGCTGAGCTTCGGGCAGGGGCCGCGCAGGTGTGTGCCCAGCGCTCGGCACGAGGGGGCGGCAAGGCCCGGCCGTAGCGGGACCCCGCCAG
>NC_043717.1:110086940-110095671 GCF_006229205.1 Suricata suricatta
GCGCGCCCGGGTCCAGGGCAGCGGGTTCCCTCCCGCCGGCTCGGAGGCCGCCCTCCTCCCGCGACCCCCACGGAAACGCGCACACGGGCACTGGAGCAGGCTCGGTTTTATTTCGCGCCTTCGGGGCTGGGGACGGCGGGAGTGGACCGCGTGCAGGGGCTCTGGGCCAGGGCGAGGCGGCTCACCAGGGCGTCTAGCATCTCCTCGCACATGGCGAGGCACCTCGGCACGTGGAAGCAGCCTGCGGGGAGAGGCATGACAGTCGGTTGGAAGGTCCGGGGGTAGCCGACTGCCCGCAGCCCCTGCGGCCCTGCCCTGTCCCCCACTCACCTTTGAAAGGACCCCCCTTGATGGTGAGAGCGACCTTCCCCTCTCGGTTCAGGTAGCCAAACCATTCACCATGCTCAGGATCGCGAAACTGGAATAACAAGACGGTGACAGCCAGCACCTGCAGGAGCCTCCCAGGTGCCACAAGGCCAGGGAAAGGGGCGCTCGTGGTCCCCACCTCACCGCAACCCCGGGGTCAGAGCCGAGGCTGGCCCCAGGTAACCTGGCTCCAGAATCCGCGCTTTTAAAGACGAGACGGTGTCTAGGACACAGATGAAAGCGTGGGGCTTTTCCTCTTTCTGCCTGGGGCTGGGAATGTGTAGCCAGACAGCCCGCTGGGGGAAGGGGCCACAGGCTCTGATGTGAAATGGTACCAGAAGGACTAACAAGCACTCTGGGGAGGACAGAAACCTGGTAGGTGGTGATAGTGCTGCTGGTTACAGAGATAAGCCGTTCTGGAAACTAACAGAGCACTTAAAATGGAAACGTTTTACTGTGTATACATTGTACCTCAATAAAACTGATAAAAAAAAAAAAAGAAAGAAAAGTAACTTTGTAGCAAGTTACTTCCTCGAAGTCCCTGTTCCCTCCTCCCCAGGCCTGTCTTCCAGTACCTGAGACTACAGACATCCAGCACCGAGATCTGACTCTCGCGCACCTGGCCACAGGTCCCAAACACACCTTCCCCTCCCTCAGAGCCACCTGAAGCCTGGCCCTGCCCGGCAGCTCCGTTGGCCCATTCTGTGCTCCTTCCTTTCCTTTGCCAGCATAGCGTCGGGCACCTATCCCCTGCTGGCCTGTTAGTTCCATCCAGAGGCTCAGGATGGGCCTCAGAGCCCTGACCCAGACCCTTCTCTTTCTTCCCCTGAGGGACACTTCACCGGACCCCTTTTCGGAACCATCATAGAGGAAATCAATGACATTTAAGTTCATTATCAAAATGTCTTCACGTTGATGCCCCTGTGGGGCACCTGGGTGGTTCAGTCAGTTGAGTGACTGACTTCGAGTCAGGTTGTGATCTCAAGGTTTGTGAGTACGAGCCCCGCATGGGGCTCTCTGCTGCCGGTGCAGATCTGTCAACTTCAGGTCTCCCTCTGTCCATCCCCACGCTCATGTGGGTGCTCTCCCCCTCAAAAATAAACACAGATACAAAAAAACAAAATAATTTGGGGCCTATGAGCTGGGGTGGGCTCGTCCGCAGGCCCCATTCTTCAATGGGGTTAAAACTAGTCGTGTATCTATTCACGGGATTTTTCTAGTGACTTTGTTTATGTCCTTCACTTATTTTTCCATTTCTTGATCTGACACAGGAAGAATTTAACTGTTTTCCTGGCCAGGTTTTCCATGGATATCTGGGTTTTTGCCTTTTGCCTTCTGTTATGTTGGTTACTGCATAATGATTTCCCTGTCGGTGATAACGTTTGTAACTGCTCAACACTGTCACTGTCTCTTGAGAACGTATTCTTTACATTTCACTTTATGCAATTATGCTGGCCTCTAACACATGTTCTTTATGAAGGCATTCTGTGTGAATAGCCCCGTCATCCTGATTCGTGTGTTTGGACGTAGTGATGTGTGCGTGCACTGTTTGGTGACGCCGCTCTATCTGCGGTGGAATATGAACACGTCTGGATTTCCACTAGAGGCAAAGGTGGGCACCGCTAGACCACTGCGGACGCAAATCCTGAATTCCAGTTAGAGGTCAGTGCACATGTGGGTGTAATTTTCCCCCAGATTTCGAGGCCCACACACCCCAGAACGAGACCCCCTATAGTCCCTCCTATACCCCTGCTGGGGTCTCCCAGTGGAGCGGCTCACGGCTTGAGAAACGCATCAGGAGTCTTCGTCCATCACCAGGCACAGCAGCTGGTACATGACTCTGCTTGTAGTGCTTGGCCTCTGGGGGGCCCCCGGCTTCCTTCCTACCTCACAGCTGATTCATTCTTACCTCCTTTGCTGGCCCCTCGTATTCCCTCTCCTCTCCTCTCCTCACGGCTCACGGTCTCGTCTCTGTCCTTACAACACCCAAGTGATCGTGGCCAGCTCAGATCTCACCGGCTCTACCAGACTCTGACCCCTCTGCCCACTGCAGCTCGCATCCCAGGCCAGGCCCGTGTCCTCACTGGCCGGGGCAGACTGCTACAGCCTCCCATCTCCCCGATTTTGCCCGCGATCCAGAGTCTCCCTCCCAAAGCCTCAGGGCTCAGTAATGCCTAAATCACACAAGGTAACTCTGTGCAGAGCAACTCCTGCCTTGATTCTCTCCCACTTGCCCCCCCACCCCCAGTCCCCTGCCCCTGCCCCATTTTCATAGCTCGCATTGCGCCTCCGGGTCCATTTCCTTGTGTGTATTCCGCCCCTCCTCCCCCCCCCCCCCAAACATCAGCTCGAGAGGGGCCACCTTTGTTGACTGACTAGCGGGTCCAGACCTCTAGGAACTCAGACCAGCTGAGGGACCATGCCCAGTGAGGGGGAGGGGAGAGAGGGCGTGGGGTCAGCCTCCCCAGCCCAGCCCGGCCTCCTCCCACAGCCCAGAAAGGCCTGGGGAGGAAGGGCCGCCCTCTGGTTCATCCACACCCATGCCGAGCCCACAGCCCACTTACCTGGCGGAAGGTGTACTCGGCCACCTGGTAGAAGAGGCGCAGTAAGGCAGGGTCCCCGCTGTCACTGTAGCCCATGAGGAAGGCAATCATGGCCTCGCTGTGTGGCCACCAGAGCTTCATGGCCCACTCCAGCTGCGAGCAGAGAGCGGTGGCAGGTGTCCGAGAGCCCTCGGCCCCACCCTCTGCCACCTCGGTCAGCAGGAAAGTCTCCCCCGTTCTCCTGGTCCTGCCTCAAAGCCATCTGGCCCGAGCGTTTGGAGCTTCATCAGGGGATGGATGTCTCTGAGGGTCTGAATGGCCCCTCTGCATGGGACTAGCTTCCTGACCGGGGTGCCCCCCCAAGGAGTCCCCTCCCAAAGGCCAGGGTGGGGTGGACTCGAAACCCTGTCTTCTTGTCAGTCCATCTAAAGCACTCAGCTCCTGCTGGCAGCAGGTCAGTCACCCTCTGCAGGTCTCGGCAGGATCAAAACATGATCGGGGGCAACGGGTGTAAGGGAGCAAGTCTGCCCCGGCCGCTGATGCCTCAGAACCATCCAGAGAGCCTTTCAAAGATGAGGGGATACACAGGAGGTTGGGGGCCGCCGGCGGAGAAGGTGAGAGCTTATCACCAGGGTCGCGCTGGGCAGGGTCATCACTCTGAGACGCAGGTCCCCCTCTGAAATGGGTGACGACGGCACCTCCCAGCGAAGAAAGCCTTGAACACAGTAGCGCCATCAGCCCCCGGGCATACCCCCACCTGGGCAGGGCAGAGGCCATCAGCGTCCAGGAAGTAGAAGAGGCCTCCGTGGTCGGGGTCCCATCCAGAGCGGAAAGGCAACAGCAGGAACTTGTCGATAACGTGGGTGCGAAGTTCGGAGTCGCCCTTCCTGATGGCGTGACGGAGCAGGAACCAGCCAGCCTCCAGCGCGTGGCCTGCCGAGCGCTCCGGGTTAGGCAGGCACAGGGTCCTCCTCCAAGCACGGGAAGGAGGGACTCCTGTGCTGCCCGCAGGTGCCCCTTCCTCCTTTACTAACAGCTGCTCTGAGCTCCCAACAGCCACTCCCCGGCAGAAAGCTTGCCCTCCCAGTCTGTCCTTTTTTTTTTTTAATATATATATACACACACACATATATATATATATATAGTTTATTTATTTTCGAGACAGAGACAGCACGAGCAGGGGAGGCTCAGAGAGCGAGGGAGACACAGAATCTGAAGCAGGCTCCAGGCTCTGAGCTAGCGGTCAGCACAGAGCCCGACGCGGGGCTCCAACTCACGAACTGCGAGATCATGACCTGAGCCGAAGCCGGATGCTTAACCGGCTGAGCCCCCCAGGCGCCCTGTCTCCTGCTGCTGACGCCCCAGCCTGGGAGCCCTGTCCCTGCCTCCCTGCCTGGCCCTCAACAGGAAGTGGAGGGCACAGACGAGCAAGGCAGCCCCCAGGCGCTCCCCACATCTGAAGCCCAGAACCCAAGAATGAGCTTTCCCTTCCTCCTAGGCCAACCCCAGCCCACCCTACTCCTCACCTGGGTTCTGGTGTCTCCCCAGGCAACCAGAAAGTTCCTCGCCATCCTCTGACACGTTCTCCAGCACAGCCTGTCCATCCCTCTGAAGGAGGAACCCGATAATGTAAATGTGTCTTCAGTGCCTGCCATCCAACCAGAACGATTTCCCCCTCCCTCCCCTCTGTGATCTGCAGTTTGTGGCAGGCCTGGCTCACAAGGGAAATTTGAGAAGAGGCCTAAGGGCCTGGATGCGTTCTGACCCTTGCTTCTGGCTGGGCCCTGAGAGGTGGGGAAGGTGATCGTTGAATGGGGGTTGAGACTGGGTGGGCTGGGCCCGCTCACAGAGGCCAGGAGACTTGGGTCTGGCCGTGTTTCCGGCTCCCTCTAGCATGCCAGGGGCTCTGGCACCCTCCCTCCTGCCCTTAGTCCCTCCCCCTCCCCCGGGCGCCCCTGGGCCCTCCACTTTCCCAGGGGGTAGGGTCCTGAGCTTTCCCGCCCTCTGTGTCTCCGCATCTGCAAAGGGGACCATGGGGGCTCAGCTGGGGTGGGTGTGGCGGGTGTGGGCAAAGGAGGTGCTGCAGGCGGTGGGGCGCGGGGGTGTCCCCCACTCCCCAGCCCCCGGGAGCTGTCTGGCGGCCAGTGTCAGTCTCCTGCCCCCAGATGCATCCCCAACCTGGACATGCCGCAGGATCCTCTGCGCGCACCAGTCCCCCAGCTCCGCGTAGTTGCCCGCCAGCTCCTCGTCCGCCTCCCCGAGCTGGTCCACCAGGTTGAGCAGCATCATGGGCACCGCCATGGACTCGGAGGCCGGGGCCCCCGGGAGCCAGGGCCGACCCAGCCCCGATGGGTCCTCCCGCACCCAGTACACGATCTGATCCATCATCTCCACCGCTTCGCTCTGGGTAGGGAGAAAGGAGGTGAGGGGAAGGTCTGGGCTGAGTGCCCACCCCGTGCAGTCCGGTCCCTCCGGTCCTGACCCGGCCCCCTCCTCCCACGCACTCATGGGACGCCTTCAGTGAGGGCCGACTCTGGGTCCCACTGGGGTCTCCCTGGCCAGGGTGGATCTGCCCCACGCTGCCTCCAGGATTCCCGGGGTGGGTGCAGGCCACTCCCAGGCAGCGAGGTCAGATCTGAAAGCACAGCGGGCTCCAGGGAGGAGGGAGAGCTCCCTCCCCGCCAGGGCAGGGCAGGGCACGGATTGGTCCCTCTGTGCTTGGTGCTCAGTGTATGGATTCGAGGTAGAGACTTCTGGGAGAGGGCACCCGTGATGAAACAGCACAATGAGGGGCCCTGGCGGCTCTGGGGGAGGATTGACACTGACCACAGACCCAGCCTGAGGCAGAGCCCGGGGAGGAGGCTTGGACACAGAACCGGAATTTGGCAGGTGGCCACTGTCCAGCTCAAGGGAGGGCAGGGAGACTCCCAGGTCAGCCTTCCTCCTGCACACCTGGTAACGTGCTTCCCCTGTCACCCTCCACAGCTCGTTCATGGCCATGGTGTAGAAACACTCGCTGAAGATGGTTCGCTGCACCTTGACCGGGCGGCCGTCCCGCGTCAGCACAAAGGCACACTTCTTTCCGGGAGGTGCCACTCGGGCATAACGCAGCAAAAATTCGCCACCTGGTGGTTGAGAAGCCGGCATGCTAGAACTCAGGACACCGCTTCTTCCCCCCCCCCCCCCCCGTGAGTGTCCCGAGGCCCTTCACTGCTTCTTGACCTCTCTAAGAACTAGGGTACACTTGGGGGCGCCTCTGGGGGAGACGGGGGGCGAGGGCCACCTGCTTTAGCCGCATCCAGGAGTTCAGGGCTGCGGAAGCGCTTGAGTTTTCGGTACAGGCGACAATACACCCACACCTGCGGGAGCAGAGGGAGCGCAGCTCCAGTGGGGAGCGGCAGGGTCCTCAGGGCCGGGCGAGGAGTGCGTAGGTGCACAGTCATGGGAGGAGGAGTGTGCATGTGGGCCATCCGTGGTCCTCACCTGCCTCCCCTGCAGCCACACGTACTTGAGGTCATCATACACCTGCCCGTCCTGGCCGAGGCATGTGAAGAATCCCCTATGGGATGTGCAGCCTTAGCAAAGGGAGGGGCTGCTCGCACCCCTCGGCCCTCCCGCCTTGCTGGGCTCAGCAGATCTGAGTCTGAGGAGACGGAGGGGGGCTCAGGAGAGGCAAAGACCCCTGCCGAGGGCACCACAAAGGGGAGACGCACCCATGCTCCTTGTCGTGGGAATGCTCCATCCAGAAAGCCACCACACGGTCCAGCTCCTGCCCCACGCGCTCCTTCCAGGCCTGCAGAGCCTCCAGGTCAGGCTCCTCTTCCATGTCCTGAGGGAACTCGGACTTGGAGACACAGCTGCCCCGAAGATCTCCCCGGCTTCCCAGGTCCCAGCCTCTTCGACAGGTTCCTCTGGGCCCCAAGTCACCCCAGGCTCCAGTGGACCCCAGGACCACCTGACCCACCCCGGTTAGGCCCCCAGGCCTCAGTATCCAGACCTCAGGGTTTCCCCGCCCCCACACCCTTGCTGGAGGCTGTCCTCTGGCCCAGGACTGACCCCACCCTCCCGGGAACCCTTCATGACAGCGCTGTCCCAGCGACGGGCCCACCACTGGCCTGCTGCCCTCGGAGACCCCCGCTCATCCCTCCTTCTCCAGGAAGCCACCGATGGAGTCCCGTGACTGTCATTCAGCTGACCCAGCCGCGCCCCACCCGACCCCTCCTCTGGGAGGTTCCCTAGAGCCTGGGGACGGGCCTTGGCGGTCCGTGCGGCCCCGCCCCTGTGTTCCGGCACCGCCTCCACGCTCTCGCGGCCCAGACCTTGCCTCCCCCCCACCCAGGCCCAGGCCCCGAGTCAGAGGAGCCGGGCAGTGGCCGCGGCTGGGCACCCTGGGTTCCAGATCCTCCTGGGGAGAAATGCTGCGTGAGTTGGCAGGACAGTCCGGAGCGAGGAACGCGGGGCTGGCTCCCCCGACGTCGGCTCCGAGCCACCTCTCACCGCCCTTCAACTGAGTTGGGGTGAGGAGCCAGTGGGGGAGGGGCCAGGGCAAAACAGCCCAGGGTGGTGGCCCCAGCTCGTGTTAGTGGGGGTGCCCACCTGCCCTGCTCACAGATGTGTTTTTATTTATGTTATTTCCCTTCACCTCCCACCTCTCTCCGCCCCTCGAGTCTGTCCCCATCATGCCTGGCCAAAGACAAGCCTTGGTATGTGGGAGGTTCTGAGGTTCCCAGCCTTGGGTCCAATGGACGGCGCCTTGGCCAGACCCGAGGCAGACAACTGGCCCCCCTCCTCTCCCCAGAAGGCTGTGCTCAGATGTGAACCAGCACCACCGGTGCTGGACCGGCATAGCCCCAAGGGCCCTGCGGGCCACCTGGATGCAGGGTGGGAGCGGTGGGCGGCAAGAACCCCGGAGGCCCTCCGCAGTGTAAGCGTGCACAGCCATTGGTCGCACGCCTGGCGCTTCTGCACAGTCCCCATGTGGACCCTTTGCACCAGCTGGCACGCATCCTCCCACACAGGCATTGTTCCTGCTGCTCCAACCTGAGGGACCCATGTCTGCCCCCTCCCTGAGTCCCTGCCCCTTGAAGACAACTGGTCTCCAAATCATGTCAGAACTGGTGCTGTGGAGAAGACAGGGCCATGGCTCCTGGTGTCAAGATGGACAGGACAGGACCCAACACAAGACACTGTGAGCCCAGTGGAGTGAGCACCAGGGAAAGATCGCCCTGGGAGGCTTCCCAAGAGAGGTGGCCATGAGCTGGCACCAGGTGGGCATACAGACACCAAGGGCAGAGAGCGAGTGACTGGATGAGAGGGTAGTGAGGACACCCTCTCCGCACACCCTTTGGGTCCCTAGCAAGAGCGACAGGACGCAACACCCACCCCAGCAAGAGCACCAACAGCGGGGCTGGTAGGAGCTAGTTCAACACAAGTTCCGCTCCGTCTCTTCCCGGGGCTGGAGAGGGCTCACTCCCGCAGCACCTGCCGAGCCCCTAGCACGGGAGCCACTGGCAGGCGATACAGGTGAGTCCAGGGGAGCAGACACCTCAGCGGCCTTTGTGGGGGCCCAGGAGGCCAAAAAACCTCCCGCATAGCAACCGTTGATGGCTAGGCCTCCAGGGCGCAGGAGAACTATTTGGGAAGTTGCAGAACAAGTGGAAAGACTGTGAAACAACATTTGGCCTCCTGGGCCGCACATGTGGCCTCTGTTCATCCTGCCCGTGATTTTCTCGTTGCTTTGCAAAGAGGCATATCCTTTTAGGCTTTGAATCGACTTAGGTCAGTCAGTGACACCAGCCTTCCCTTACTTTGTTTTTGTTTCT
>NC_043717.1:110095771-110121754 GCF_006229205.1 Suricata suricatta
CAGAACAAGTGGAAAGACTGTGAAACAACATTTGGCCTCCTGGGCCGCACATGTGGCCTCTGTTCATCCTGCCCGTGATTTTCTCGTTGCTTTGCAAAGAGGCATATCCTTTTAGGCTTTGAATCGACTTAGGTCAGTCAGTGACACCAGCCTTCCCTTACTTTGTTTTTGTTTCTAGCTCATTGTCTGCTGTTGGGAGCAAACACAATCCTCTGTCAAAGATTTACGTCTTGAAGGATAAGCGTCTTGCCCATAAATAACTGCTGAAGGGCCTTGAAGGAGTGTGAGACTCCTCAAAGAAAGTTCTTTAGGCTTATCTCATGTTTAGAGACAGACTCTTGTTAGGGAATCCCTCCCTTGTAGGGATTTATTTGTTCCTGTTACTGACTCCTGTCCTCTCTTCCCGATAAGAAAGATCCTTTCCAGAGCATGTCTTTACTTCAAGGACCATAAACTAGGTCATTGGTAAAGAAAAAAGTGGAATCACCTATGGTATATAAGACACTGCCTTCCTTAGTAAAGTGCGGTATTACCACCACTCACGTTGTCTTCTTTCTTATAGATACTGCGCCGACACCAAGCCCGTACTCAGAGACCCTTAGACTGAGGTGTGAGGGCTGGTCCCCCACAGGCCTTGAGCTCTCGGTGGAAAGAGCCCAGCTCTGTCCTCCCCAGCCATCCAAGAGGCCAGTGGCTGGTGACACGCTCTCCAGACAGGGAGTCAGAAGGGGCTGCCCCGGGAACCTCTCACCTGTGTTCTAAACCCCGGCTACCATGGGACCTTCTGTGGGCAACCAGGTCCCGACCCAGCTCAGTCCCAAGGGCCTCAGGACTTGGCAAACTTGGGAGCCTTGAAATTTGGGAGGCGACTGGTTAAGTGGCCCTGGACGGAAAGGTGCCCAGATGGGGTGGGGGGCCCTGGGAGAGGTGGTCCATACCTCCAGCCTTGTCTCTGTGAGCCTGGACACACAGTAAAAGAGCAGGTGCTTATTTCAAAAAGTCTTTTAATTGTTCAAAATAGCACAAAACGACATCGCACTATGGTACTATTGAATCACGGGGTTACTCTACAATCGGTGAACGGGTGTACTGTTCTCAGAGACAAGAGAGAGATCAGAGGGCGCTCGAGAGAGAGGGGACAGAGGGAACGACGGGACCAGGCGAGTGGGCTCCAAGATGACGGACTAAACGTGACAGTTTCCACAGCGAAATCTACTATAATACAACGAACCAGAGGCCCCCGAAGGTGCGAGCCAGCGGCAGGGGTGTGCGGAGGCCAGGCCCCTCGCTGCAACCGCGTCTCCAGGGTGGAGATGGGGGGAGGTCCGAAGGGACCGGCTGCTCGCCCCAACTCGCACACGCAGTCTGCTCGTAGGCCTGGCTCAGCGCCCGAAGCCCAGGTGTGGGGCTGAAAGCCGGGTTGCCAGCCGCACCGGGCAGAGCCCCGAGCTGCGTGGGTCTGGCCCTAGGAGGACAGCCACGGCCCCGCAAGCTTGTGGAGCCAGTGGCTGGTACTGACAGCCTGCCTCTCGCCCAGGCTCCCTCCCAGGTGATGCAGCACCCCTCCCCACCCAGGCTGCCTCGGAGACCGAGCTGCCCTCCATCTGCCTACCGCACTGCTTTGGACACCGCTTCTCGTGGAGACGCCTGCCGCAGGGAGAGGTGGCTGAGGGGGTAGCCAGTCCAAGCCAGTTATGCCAAAGAGGGGGCCTGGGGGCCTGGGGGCCTGGGGCAGAGAGCAGCAGAGGGAAGCCAGGATCTGCTCCTCCTCCAGTCAAGGTCAGTCCTACAAGTGTAGAACAAACACCCGTGGGGGGTGAGCTTCTGTCTCAGAGGCCTGGGGACAGGCAAAGGGGCATATGGCAGGGGCCAGCAAGAGAATATCAGGCCACACGGCGGTCACGCCTACAGGGGAGTGTCCACACCTCTCCTGCCCTGGCCGCCCCCAGCTTTTCTTCCAGAAAGATCCCTGCCAAGGCTTAGCCAAAGAGAAAAAAGTAAAAGTTTAAGAAAAAAGAAAGATACACATTCTGTACACAACTAACAACAAAAAAAGGGACAAAACCCCACACGCTAAGGCTAAAATTACAATACAAATGTTAACTGCATCAATTCCAACTTAAAAAAAAAAATACAACGAATGCAGCAGTTGGTGGTGTGCCCCGCCCCCGACCTAGGGGCCAAAGCCAGGCTGGCTGGGGGCCGCCCCGCTGCCGGGAGCCGGAGTCCGGGCGCTTGCGCGAACACCGCTCGGGCTGCCTCGGCCGCCGCAGGCTCCCGCTTCCCCGCTCTCTTCTCGCGTTCTAGCTCTCTGCCCAGAAGAGGGAAGGGGAGAGGGGAGAGGGGCGGAGCACGCAGGCCACAGGCCCCCGCCAAGTCACCCCGAGAAGTCACCGGGCTGACGGGGCTGGACGAAGCTCAAGCACGGGCCGCGAGGCGGTGGCAATCACAAGGGTCACAGGTAAAACGGAAGCAGATGGGCGCCTGGGGCGCCAGCGGTCTTCTCGGGCGGGCAGGGGGCAGCGGCGTCCTCCTCCCGCCTCCAGCCCCTCCCTCCACCAAGGTGAGATGCTGCAAGAGGCCAGGGCACTCCCACTCTCGCCGTCTCTTCCTCATCTGAAGTCTGCGCAGCGCCCATCGAGGGCCCCGGCATGGCGGGTGGGGGGGAGGGCACTGCCGCAGGACCGGCTCGCTGCTCTTCCAGATCTGGGTTCTGCCTCCACCGCAACGATGAGAAAATGTGCTTTCTCGAGATTATAGTAAAAACAGAGAGAGAATGAGTGGCGGCCAGTGGCTCCTGAGGATGAAGTGTGAGCACTGTGTGGGTGGGGTGGGTGGGCCCTGGCGGGTGGCGTTCCTGAAGCAAAAGGGGGTCTGGCGAAGAATCCAGGAGCAGGGAGCTGCCTCTCACTGACCATCGGCCTTAGACTTCTTTGGAGCGGATTTCCTTGGAAGAAGAAAAAAAGAAAGAGGAAAATGCATCAGCGCGGGTGCCATGGGTGCTGAGAGACCGCGGGTGGGACTCGAACCTCTCGGGCGGGACCTGGTAGGTCACTCCCAGTTAGCGCTCCCCAGTCCTAAGGAAGAGAAGAGCCGTGCCACTTCTGCTGCCCCTTCCTCCCGGCAGTGGTACACCCCCAGCCTTAGAAGGTTCTGGAGAGGGGCTTCCTGCTTACATTTCCGGAGAGGACATGGGCCGCTTGCTGGCTGGCTTGGCACCAGAGCTGTCCTTACTGGTTTCTGAAGGGAAAGACGGCACGGTGAGCAGCTCGGCGCCATGCGCACGCAGGGCGGCCCACGGGCCGAGTGCTCCACAGGGGGGAGCCCCTCGGGCTGCGTGCGCCACTCCCCTCGGTGGCCCTAGGCTCAGTCCCCAAGGCCCTCCCTGTCCTCCCTCATCAGCCTCATGGGAACCAGGGCCTCCACTCCCTACCCTGCCGTCCAGGCCCGGGCCTCCCCCCCGCAACCCCCCCCCGTGCCTCCTACTCTGAGTTCTTGTAGCCCCTGTCTCACCTCAAGCAGCCCCAGATGGGGCCCGGTCGCCCCACCTCCCCAGGACTCCTCCCTAGACCCTGGGCTGCCTTCCTCGAATCCAACACTACAGAGCCCCGAAGCCCGGCTGAGGAGCCCGACCGCCGCCACGCACCTTGCAACCACCTCACTTGGGTGGCGGGGCCGTAGCCCTTCTCGTTGCGGGCGGCGATGCGGAAGATGATGGCGGGCTTGGTGGTGTAGTCGATGTGGGCATTGGAGAGGCTGGAGGACTGCACCAGGCAGGAGGGGCTGGGCCCGCAGTACACCCGCATGAAGGCCAGCTGCGCCGGGGTGGCGCTCTTGGGCTCGCCGCCGGCCTGCGAGCTCTGGATGGCCAGGTACACCGAGTACTCAATGATCTTGCCAGAGGTCACGGACGGCGGCTCCCAAGTGAGGTGAGCGCCATCTGGACTCTAGAGGCAAGGGGGGGCAGAGGTTAAGCCATGCTGTCTTTGGCCTTTAGAACGTTCTCTCACTCTGCCCGTCAGGGAACAGAGGAGTGAGAACACGTCACAGCTTCCAGAGCTTACTGCCCATAGCTCACCCCACTTGCCGACACAATGGAGGAGCTGCCTCGCAGCACACGCAAGGAGCTTGCGGGACGTGGCCTTGTCTGCCCCAACTCGGAGGGCAGCCTGATGTGATGACATCCACCTGCTCTGCCACCTAACATGCGACTTGGCACTTAGCCTCTTGGTGCCTCAGTTTCTTCATCAGATCCCAGACCTCCCCACAATGCTGAATGATTAGATTAAAAACTACAACAAAAAACCGCGTTAAACGTGGCATGTGACAGACCCACACTGAACACGAGCTGCCATGTTAGAGAGAAGAACGAGCGGGGACAGGAAGGAATTTGCCCCTGCACCCCCGACCTGGCAGACTGCCCACCTCCCAGGGCCCCTGCTGAGTCACCCCACGGGGCCCAGCACAGAAGGGGGCGCTCTTTGCGCAGACTCAGGCTAGGCCCACGCTACTGCAGGCAGGCAGGGGACGAGCCAGGGTCGGGCCACCCCACGGCCAGACTCACTTTGCTGATTTTAATGGCACAAGGGGCCCCTGGGAAACCAGGCAGACATGTCTTGAAGGCCGAGATCTCACTGAAGGGCCCCCGGCCGCAGGCGTTGACCCCGGCGACGCGGAACTTGTAGGCTGTGCCCGGCTGCAGCTCCTGTTTCTTCAGCTGGCTGTAGTCGGGGACGGCGCCCGAGTCGTCCTGCGTCGGAAAGAGGCCGGAAGAGCAGGGAGAGAGAGAAGAAAGGCACATGAACCCTGCCGTTGAGCCTGCAGTCCTGGGGTAGGGCTCTGGGGCCAGCGGAGCAGCATCCCGCCTTGGGGACGACGCGGACCCGGGTGGAGGGCGCAGACGGGGGAAGCTTTGGTGGCAGTGGTGGGAGGGAGCCGAGCCTGCACTCCTCTGCTGCTCCAAGTGACACAGGAAAAGTATGTGGAGAAGGCTCTAGACCTGGTTGTTCTCAGGGCCGGTCCCGAGCCTCAACACCTGTCTCACGGCCAGAATCCACCCCGCCAAGGGCATCGGCTCCCAGAAAAACTCACGTCGGAGGGGACAGCATCGTCTGGTGGCAGGAAATAGTGTGTCACCATTACGTTGGTGCCCTTAACGACACCCACATCGAACCACTGGTTCTCCTTCTTCACCGGGGCCTTGCTGGGCGGGGGTGGCAAGTCTGGCTTCTGCGAGAGGAGGAGGGGAGCTCACACCTGCAGCCTTGGGGGCCCAGCGGCCGCACCCCCTGAAACCCCATCGTCCAAGACTCACCACACCCAGGGACTCAATGCCATTGGCCACTTCGGTCAGGGTAGCCGCCGCCTGCAGTTTTGCGGGGCTGGCTACCACGACCGGCTGGGGGGCCACAAATGTGTTGGACGGAGCCAAGCCTGCGAGGAAAGAAAACATCATCAGGCACGGCCCTAGAGACCTGGCCCCCTGGGGGGGGGGGGCAGAGTTCGAGGTGCCCTGCCCTCGGGCCACACCACACTGCTCAGCTCCCCCGCAGGCCCGCGGGCCCTTCTCCCCGGGGTGGGAGACCCGTGCGCGGCCGGGCGGGACCCCGCTTACTCTCGGTGGCCGTGGAGGGCAGCAGGGCCACGGTGCTGGGCACGGCGGCGGCCAGCTCGTTGAGGCAGTTGCTCTCAATGGCCGGGTCGTTGAGGCTGTCAGCGGGCGCCAGGGCCTCGGTGGGAAGGTGGTGCTGCTGGACCTGCGCCTCCTGCAGCTGCTGCTGCTGCTGCACCAGCGCAGCCAGCTCCTGCTGCGTCAGCACGATGGGGATGGTGGTGGCCTGGCCCTCCTGGCCCTCGGCTGCCAGGTGGCCCAGCTCAGCCTGCGTCACGGCTGCGGCCGCCTCAGATGTGTCCATGGGTTCCCCAGTGCCTGCTCCGGGGTGGAGAGAAACGCTACTCAAGAAGAGCGCCGGCCAGGGGTGGCCCACAGCCGGCTTCCTGCTGCCACTCACTGCTGTCCTTGACTCGAGCCCCCTGGGGGGGAGGGGAGTCCGATGGCCGCAGGCCTGCAGACCTTGTTTCCAGGCCTTTCCCGGCCCAGCCCACCTGCCATGCCGGTCCTCCCCGTCACGTTGGACTTGGCTGCCCTGCTCGGAACTCAGGCTCCTCTCCCCAGGCCGCCCGTCACTGCGGCCATCCAGCTGGGGCTGTCAGCGGGAAGGCTCCAGAACCCTGTGTCTCTGCTCCTTTCGAGGGGTCCATCTCCCCCTTGGGGCTCCCGTCTGGCCTCAACTGAAGATGGAGTGACGAGCTGCCCCCCGCCCCCCAGCACCTACCCATGACGGCCTGCTGTGCAGCCTGGAGCACTGCCTGGATGGCCAGGGCCTGGGCTTCTTCGGTGGCTGCGGCCTGGGCAGCAGCTTCAGCGGCAGCAGTGACCGCCAGCTCCTCAGGGGTGAGCCCCGTCACCATGAGGGTGGTGGTGCCTGCCTGGGCCTCGGCCATCAGCTCTTGAGGAAGCGACAGCTGATCTACTTCAGACTGCGTGGGTGGGGGCGGCTGGACCACCACCGTGGCCACCACGGCAGAGCTGGCGGGCTCCTGGCCTGAAGATGGGTCCCCTGTACCACTCAGATCCACGGCGGCTTGGAGTTCAGGGGTCTGGGAGGCTGACAGGACCTCAGCGGACTCCCCCATCAGGGACGTGGAGGCGGGCTGCAGGAGCTGCCGCGGCGGAAGCTGCTGGCGGGGCCCTGGCGAGGCCTGGAGTTCCTCTGGGGGCTGCAGGATGTCAACAGCAGAGAAGGGCATGTCAGAAGTTTCTGTGTTGGCTATGGTCACTGTTACCATGGCCAGGATGGGGACTTTGGTGGTCAGCAGCAGAGAAGGGCATGTCAGAAGTTTCTGTGTTGGCTATGGTCACTGTTACCATGGCCAGGATGGGGACTTTGGTGGTCAGAGCCCCTGGGGTAGCCTCAGTCATTGATGAAATCTTCTAGAAAGGGAGTGAAGCCCCCATTAGCGGGGAAGAGAGTGGCCAGAACCAGGCAACCTTCATCGTTCCCTGCACACCTCGACTTTCACGCTCCATGAGCCAGCATGACCCCACTCAACGAAGAGGGACAGCAGGTGACCCAGCAATAGAGGGTGCAGCAAAGAGAGAGACCCTTGGGACCTGCTGGCCGATTTTCACCCATCCTCGGAGAGGACAATCTAGCCAAAGGGGTGCCCAGGCTCCCACTGTGTCACTCTTCCAGGTCACAGCCAAACGACAAGCCATGGGAAACAGCGAAGGAAACGGCAGCGTCTGCAAGACTTGAGGGCCTGGGCGCTGCCTCCTGCCCTATAGAGCCCCAGGCAGCCCTTTTATGGTCCGCAGGAGGGCGAGGTGCGGCAGCGTGCTCGGTGCAAGAGCGACACCTGGTGTCCAACTCCGGAACAGCACAGGCCACAGGTGCCATGAGCAGCAGAGAGAAGGGGACCCTCCTGGGGCTCTTACCGGTACCGAGGGGCCAGGGACCGGGGTGGACTGTGTCACAGTGGTCACAGCCCGCGTCAGCATGGAGGACACAGTTGTTGTGACGGCACTGGAGCTGGTGATGTTTACGCTGTCGCCCTGGGTGCTCTCCACCTCTCCCTGGTCACTGGCAGCTGGTGGGGGATCTGCAGAGGAGGGGGGCAAGCAGAGAGAAGGGTGACAATCACTAGGCCAGCAGGGACCTGTGGGGGTGGGAAGGCAGGTCAGCAGGACCCCAAGGGCCTTGACCTGGCTTTGTCCCCAGAGGACATGGTCACCTGGAGGATCCTACTCTCTACTGGGAAACTAAGCCACAAGAAATCAAAGTACTGGCCTCTGGGTAAGGAAACCTCTCAATTCCCACCTCCCTCAGCCTCCGAGCCCTGGGATCCAGGACACCATGGACACGAAGCTGGCGGCCTTCACTCACCTTGGTTTGAGCTCATGTTTGAGGTGACAGTGGTGGCTGTGTGTGTGGTGCCTGTCTCGTGCGTCTCGCAGGGAGGGTTGGAACACACCCTCTGCGTTGGGAAAGGAGCCAGCAACGAAGCAGCAGCCTGGGGGACGATGGAGGGCGGTGCCGCCATCTCCAAGCCGGACTCCACGGGGAGCAAGGCGCCCACGCCGACAGACATGGTGGTACCAGTGGACGTGGTCTGATGTGTCTCACAGGGGCGGCCGGTGGGGGGCTGCTGCCCGCCCTCAGGCTGGCCCACACCCCCGTTGGATGTCGCTGTAGTGGGCGTGTGGGTGGTGCCCGTCTCGTGGGTCTCGCATGGCGGGTTGGAGCAGACCCGCTGGGCGCTGCCGGCATTCGAGGTAGTGGCGGTGTGGGTGGTGCCCGTGTCATGGGTCTCGCATGGCGGGTCGGAGCAGAGTTGGCTCACGGTGGCCGAGGGGCACAGCAGCGCCTCCAGGGCTGTCACAGTCACGGCGCCGCTAGCTGAACTCTCATACGCAAGTGTGGGGGTCCCCCGTGCGTCGCCAGGCTCCCCTGAACCCATGGCGGAGCGGACCGTGGTTGGGGTGTTGGTCGTGTGGGTGTGATGAACCTCTAGCTGGCGCCCCACGGATACCAGCTGACTCAAGCTGGCCATGGGGCTGTCCTGGCCACTGGGGACGCTGGGTCTGCCCTGGCCACTCACGTGAGCCAGCTGCACAAAGGTGGCACCGCGGCCACCGGCCTCCACGGCCAGGCCTGGCCCAAGGAGCGGGCTGGCCGAGCACGGGGCCCCGGTGGCCAGCACGGTCATGGTGGTGCCGGTCACGCCAATCTGGCGGGTTTGACACGAGGCCTTGACAGAGCCCTGGGCCCCCTCGGACGCGCCGGCGGCTAGGCTGACCCGGACCACAGCAGGAGCAGTGCCGGCCATGCAGGCACGCCGGATGTCTCGCTGCTGGCCGGCGCCGATGCTCGACACGGCGGTGGTGGCGGTGCTGGTGGTGCCAGTCTCGTGGGTCTCGCACGGCGGGTTGGAGCAGCCGTGCTGCCCGGCCATGTTGGATGTGGCGGTGGTGGCCGTGTGGGTGGTGCCCGTCTCATGGGTCTCACACGGCGGGTTGGAGCAGACGCGAACCACACTGCCATTCTGCTGCCCCACTGTCGAAGCCACGAGAGAGGCGGCCGCCTCCTGTCTGTCACAAACAAACTGCACTTGGGTGGGCTGCGGCTGCCCCCCGAGGTTAGCCACAACGGTGGTGGTGGCCGTGTTGGTGGTACCCGTCTCGTGGGTCTCACAGGGCGGGTTGGAGCAGACCAGCGTCACAGTGCCCGGCTGCACGTCACCCTGGCCTGAATCGGCGATGGTGACTGTGGCCGTGGGCTGTTCTGTGGTAGGCGAGGCCAGAATGGACACAGGGAGGTCATGCACAGGCTGGGCCTCAACTCCACTGGGCGCCGTGATGAGAGTCACCTGGGTGGGCTGGGAGACGGGCTGTGGAAGACACCCGATGGGAAGTTAGCTCCAGAACATCCCGTCTGCCTGTCCGTCCCATCGTTCCATAGTGTAACCCGTGCTGCTGGGACCCCCAACTCTGCTCCTAGAGAAAGAGCCCTCCCTGGTGAATGCAGAACCCGCCTGCCCTCTGGCCCCCAGACGCGGACTTGCTCAGGGCCTGGGGAAGGAGACACGGCTCCGCCTCAAAGGCTGTGCGGGCGGGAGGCTGGAGCCCCCCTTGGTCAGGGAGGGAGTCCTGCTAACTGTGCGCCACACAAAGGCGAGCACAGAGCCTTCGCCATTTCCACAAGTTCAGCTTGAGACGCACGAAGAGAAGAAAATTGCTACGTGCTCGGGAAGGAGATTTGCCGCATGCTCTATCACGAGAGAAACCGCCCAGTGTTCAATAATCAGAATCGCCCTAGACCTGACATCTCAATACGACATACTATTAGATGGTTACTAAGAATCCCGTGGCAGAGCAGGGAAGTGTGCCCCGGGCTCCGTGTGGGTGAGGGAGAGGACCTGGCACAGTGCCCCCACATGAACGCCAGAAGCCTCGAGCTGCGGCTCATCCGCATCCACGTGGAGTCACAGACATGGGCCCTCCACCCTCCTGGGGCCCATGCTCTCCAGCCGCCCTACCTGCATGGTGATGGTGGGGGTGGTGAGCCCACCAGCAGCCGTCAGCGTGGTCTGTGCAGCCGACACGGTGATGGCAGTGGGGTTGATCACTTGGCTCGAGAGAGTGGCGATGGTGCCCAAGGTGGTGATGGGAGTGGCCAGGGAGGCACTGGTGCTGTGGCCCCCAGCTCCCGCAAGGCTGGTGGAGACAGTGCCTGTCACAGTGCCGAGAGTCGTGACGCCTAAGGGCAGGAAGGGGGCAGGGGTGGGGTAAGGCCAGTGGCGGGCACCTCCTCCCTTCCGGCAGCTCTCCTCTGGCGGGGCCGGGGCACTGGGAGCCCCATGGTACGCCCCAAGGGAACAGAGGGCTGGCAGAGGGCACCTGCACCCTCCCTAGCCCTCCTATGGGGAGGCAGGCCCAGCCTACAGGCTACGCACCTGTGGTGCCCTTCACAACCAACGTGGTGACGGCTGGCTTGACGGCAGAGACAGTGACGGGGGTGACCAGGCGGACACCCCCCATGGGCACGGTGCGGAGGATGGTGCCCGGCTGTCCGGGGGCCCCCTTTAGCACCACCTGGAATGCCAGAGGAAAGCGCCCCCACGTCACTCCCAGCCGGTCTAGGTCCTGTGCTGCCCCCCGCCAGGCTCTTCAGGACATGTGTGGCCTGCTGGGGTCCTAGGCTGGACACTGGGGTGAGGGGCGGACCCGGCATGCCTCACCTGGGTCACTCCTTGCTGCCCGTGGCCAGTGGCAATTTTAGGGACAGCTGTGATGATCTTGGCAGGCGCTCCAGTTCCCGAAGTCATCACTTTGGTAGTGATAATGGTGATTGGGGACTTGATGCCCTGACTGCTGGTCACACCTGGACGGGAGAGAAGGACAGCTTGGCCCTGGCGCTCCTCTCTTCTCCAGCGCCCACTTCCCACGGGCCCTCTTCCAAGCAGCTCCGCCTACCGCCCCTCACAGCAAACCGACTGCCAGATATAGCCACACCCTTGCCACCACCCTACAAACGTGCAACAAACAAGTGGCAAGGAGAGGAAGGGGAGAGAAAAAGCAGAACAAAAGCAAGAGCACGCCGCAGCCCGGCCTCCATCCGCCTGTCTGGCGTCAGCCTCCTGAAGCACCCCCTCGCCAGGGTACCGGGGAGGCCCCTACCTGTGGCGCCAGCCTGCGTGATGATGGCCGACATGGGGATGGTCTTGATGATGGTCGTCGTGCCTGGCTTGGTGGTGCTTGGCGACACGCTGCTGATGCCCAGGATGGTGGGCTTAGTCCCAGCCCCACTGGCCTGCGTGGTCGTGATGATGGTGGTGGGCTTGCCGTCCGCCGAGGTGACCAGCTTCAGGATGGTCCCCGCCGGCAGGGGTCCTTTGGTCTGCAAGAGGAAACCAGATGAGAGACTACTTAACAACCACAGCAACAAAGTTAGAAAGAGTGACTCGGTCAGTTAAGCATCCGACTCTTGATCTCAACTCAGGTCTTGATCTCAGGGTTGTGAGTGTAAGCCGAGCATCGGGCTCTGTGCTCGTGTGCTAGGCGTGAAGCCTACTTTAAAAAAAAAAACAAAAAACAAAAAACGTCTACACAAAAAATACGTCTCGAAAACAAAAATAGCTGAAGTAGAGCAAGGTGAGTAGACACCGCTGACTGCCACGATGGAAAATGTGACAGAAAGTCTGCTCTGGCTACTCTCTACTGGCGACCCAAGCAGCTCAGGGAATGTTCTGAAGACTCTGAGTGATTGGACCAAGCAGCAGGACTTTCTGCACCACACACGCTTGAGGGACCTTCTCCAGGAGGGGACAAAACTCCTTACTGTGGCCCGGAGCCCCCCCGCTGGTGCCCAGCAGCTCACCTGGATGATCTGAGTCACCGGGCCCGTAGATGCCTGGCCTGTGACCGCCGAAGTCTGAACTGGTTTGGTCTGAACCACTGACATTACTTTACCCAGGTTGGAGATCTGCAACAGAAAAGATGGAGGGAGCAAGGAGTGATCTGGAAACCAATCAAGAGCACGGCTTGGGTCGGGCCTGGCCCAGGCCCAGGGTGGCACCACAGGCCGATAGCCATCCCATGCAGCAGGGTGGCACCCATCACTCACCAGAGCACTGCCTCCTGGGACAGAGATGGGGCTCTTCACCAGGGTGATGGTCTTGGTGACTCCACCCACCACTGTGGTCACCACCTGGGCTTGCTGGGCCACCGTCACAGTCCCCGACTTGTGCACTGTGATGATGGGGCGCGTGGATGTGTTGGCAGCAGAGGAGACAGACGTCCCCACCTGGGCGGCTGCAGTCTTCAGCATTCGAGTGGCCGGGTTGCTCACCTTGAAGGGGTGACGACAGCCATGAGCGGGGCAGGGCAGGGCAAGGAGGCCCAGTCCCCACCCAGAGGGGCCTGAGGCAGCCCCCTGGGCTTTGCACCAACAGAGCGCATGGCCAGTCTCAGGCTGCCACGTCCCGAAGTTCCCGCTAGTTCCAAAGCCCGCGGCAAGTGGCAAGGCCGACGGCCCCACAGGGTAGGTCTGAGGCCCAGAGGGAGTGATGGCTATCTTAACGCCGTGCCTGGAAGCACCCAGCCCCAAGGCTGCCCCGGCTCAGAACTGGGCGCAAGAAATGCTCACCATGACAGGTGAGGAGGCCACCTTTACAGTAGCCGGGAGGGTGGTGGTGCCGGGTGTCACGGCCACGGTTTTGACGATGGTGGTGCCCGCTGGGACACTCAGCACAGTAGGCGCTGACGAGGGCGGGATCTTCTGGGTAGCGGCAGCCGCAGCTGCCAGGGCAGCCATGCCGCTCATCTGCGGGCTGCTGCCAATCACCTGCAGTGGGCACAGGGGGCGTGAGCCCACACACAGCGCGGGGACCAAGGTCGCCTTGCACCCTGCTCCAGACACTTCAGCAGAACCTATTGAGAGGCCCGGCCTGGCCCTGCCCAGGGAGCCTCAGTCCTGCCTGGCGTCCCTCCCAGCAGCACCTCGCGGCCTCAACTTGGCTCCTGCCACTGACCGGGTGCAGGGACCCAGACAGGAGTTTGCCAGAAACTCCCGGTACTTTGTGAAGACCACAGCGTTAGATACAGCTCTCTCTTCCCGGCCCTGGTTCCAGCCCTAGGTGCCTAGGTTCTCCCATCAGGCTTCCAAAGAAGTTCACACTTAAGACACCCTTTCCCAAACCAGACTCAGACAGCAGGAAAGTCCTTCTGAGGCATCAGCTTCATTTGTATTAACTGAGTAACAAGAGCTGGCCTCGCCGGCACCTCACAGCGCAGAAAAGCCCAAGCCGAATGGCACTAAGGCTGGGTGCCATCCATCACCAGGACGTCCCACCCCACCCAGCGGCTCCTCACCGTGCCCTGGGCACTCTGCGTCGGCACAACCATTCGCACGCCTGCAGGAAGGGAGGTCACAGTGACGGGGGCTTTCCCAGCCTGGCTGGCAGGTCGCATGGTGACCAGGGGGGTTCCTGTTGTAGCCTGAGGACCGGTGACTTTGAGAACAGCGGGGACGCCTGACGAGGGAAGGAGGTGGCCATCGGCAGAGGCCCAGGCCTCTGTCGTGTTCAGTGTGTGAATGCGAACTGCTTCTGGGACCTGCTGGCGCTTCACATCTGGTCCTTCCAGACACCCTCAGTGACTGTCCCCAAGAGCAGGCCCGAGCTTTTTCCTGGCCCCAGTACTCGGCCATAAGCCAGTGCCGACAACAGCCTCGATGTGCCGTCTTCAGCGGCCCTCTCGGGCACACGGCCTCCCAGCACGTAGCCCCTATACCCTCTGAAGTGCAAGGTCCCCCCTCCCCCCACTCACCTTGAGTCCTGGCCGCCGTGGGCACGGAGATTGAGCTGCCAGGTACCGTCGGCAAGACCTGGATGGCAGTGGTGGTCGGGGGCGCGGCAGCAGCCTGGGGCAGGAGCGTGATGCCTACCTGGGTAAGCGGCTGCACAGCAGGTGCGGCTGCTGCCGGGGCGGGGCTCTTGGGAGGGTTGGCGGGTACAGACGGGACCGGATTGGGCGTGGGGGAAGCGGCAGTAGCGGCTGTGGCGGGAAGGTCGTATTTCTGGAGCTGCAGAAGGTAACTGTCGGCTGTGGCCACGGCCCCCCAGCTCACCTCCAGGGAATTGGTGTTGGCTCGTACCAGCTGTACCCGGGCTGGGGGTGGTGGCTTTTCTGTAAGAGAGCACGTCCGGTGAGAAGGGGCCCGCGCCGGGCGGGGCCCATCCGCGGCTCAGCTGCGCCGTGGCGGGCCTGTGGCCCCGTGCGGCTGCCTCACCTGTCTCCAGGTACCACAGGTCCTTGCAGCAGACCTGGTTGTTCCAGGCCTTTCGATAGCCGTCACGCCCACTCCAAATGTACAGGCGGGTATTGATGGCTACGGCACAGTGGCCGGCTCGGGCCCGGGGAATATTGTCCTCCAGTGTGTCCATCAGGATGGTCTCCCAGGCCATGGTATCTGGGGATGGTGGGGGGGGGGGGGGGAGGTGAGCGAGGGGGGGCAAATGAACCCACCACCCCCCAGTGTCAGGGATGGGGAATCCAAACCAGGAAGTCACTAAAGAGCACTAAATTAAAAATGAACAAACGAACGAATGAAAAATAACTTGGTACGGCAAAAAGACCGTAAAAGATATAATTATAAACCACAAACTGGGAAAACTATTTGTAACGCACAGCCAAAGGTCTCACTTCTCGCACATCAAACAACACAAGAGTCTATGGTAGAAAAAGATGGGCAAAGAGGAACGCAAGCCATGGAAAAGGCGACAGGAGGAGCGACGGGAAAATACATACCCTCACTCAAAATTAGCGAAATGCAAACTTAAACCATAAGGCACCTGGCAATTTGATTCCCGTGCCTGCTGTGGTGGGGGCTCGAGGTGAGCTGGAGTGGGGTGCTGGGGGCCGGCCCGTGGGGAGGGCCGACCACCTATCGGACTTGGTGAAGAGCGGTTTGATGGTTGCCGAGCCGGCACTGCCAGGGGCCTCTACGCGGGCACAGCCCCTGTGCAGGATGGCATGGGGACATCCTTCGACAATGACCCTACCTCTAGGTAGGTTTTCACTCTTCGAATACACTTGCACGGAGGTGAGGACAGTGCAAGGATACTCACGGAGTAGCATCTGTAAGTTCAACACCTCGATAGCAATTCAAAAGAATGAGGCCGCTCGCCATGTGGGGATGGGACGGGACGGTCTCCGACACGGAGTAAAGCAAAAAGCCAGGTGTGGCGCGGCGCGGCGCCGCGAGAGCAGGCTGCCGTCGTGTTTGTTTATAAAGGAACCTACAGACGACGCTTGGACATGTAGAAAAGTCCCTGCAGGGGGGAGGAGAAGCTACCAGCACGCTGCCTTTGCAGGACAGGAGGCAGGAGGGAGGCTGTGCACGGATAAGCCTCTGTGCTTTCGATGGTGGGCCACGTATAGGAAAAGAGCCTACTCAAAAATGAAAGCAGGGAGCAGAGTGCTCGCACCAGTGGCCGCTTCTTGTGGACACGAGGGGCACGGGCCTTAGAAGCACACCCCACACAGCTCTCGGGACCGAGGAGGGCCAGCCTCCCGCAGCCCTCCACAGGCTACTCCGAGCCCGAGGAGGCCATACCCAGGTTGAGACAAGCCAGTGTGTTGGTACACTTCCACTCCTTCTCGTGTGTGGCCACTTTGACGTCATCCATGACGAGAGGCACCCAGCCACCAAACACGTACATTCTGGGACGAAGGAGGGAAGAGTAGGAGAGGGTTGTAGAGGAGGTGCCAAGCCAGAAGCCACTTCTTCCATCCAGAAAGTTCTAAACACGCTTGGTCCTCCAGCTCTCCCCAGGAGAGGCCCCCAGGACGCATGAAAGCTCTTAATGTCACCCTGTCCTTCTTGATGGCTCAGCCCTTACGAGACCTGTGTCACCTCCACCACGTGGAGCCATTATTCAAGCTCACCTAAAGCTCGCCTCGGTCCCTGTCATTCTCATATTCACTTTGGGACCCTGGCATTGACAAAGACACCCAGCTGCTGGTGGAGAGTATCTAGGACAGTCTGCGCCCCTCTACCCCGAATCTGTCTCGGTCTCCCAGGGCCGTAATGTAAAGACAGGGCTGCAGAAAGCCAGCCTGGCTGCAAAGAGGCCTCGGCAGGTCTTAGGAATTGCAGGAACAAAACCGAGCTCGGGGTGGGGGCGGGCCAGGAAGTCGAGAGCCAGCCGCTACTCACTTGTTTCCTATGGTTGTGGCTGAATGAAGACTCCGAGGAAGAGGTGCCACCCCGCTGAGACTGGGCTTGTTCCACGTCAGAGTCTCTGCACCGAGCAACAGGGGAGGAAGGGTCACCTACTCAGGCAGGGGAGGAGGGCGCAGCCCCCACAGGCATGGCACTCCACACCCTACCGTCAACGAGCGCACCAGCTCCCGGCCCCCTCTACCGTCCACACACGGGGTGCCAGGAATTTCGCTTGGGATCAACGGTTTCGAGTGCCGATGCCAACCCACGGGACAGGTGCCACCAGCCAGGTTCCCCCTCAGCCTGCCTTCAGGCCGAACGCCGGAGCTGCTTCCTACCACTCCTTACCCCCACCCGGCTTCCCAGCCCCAAGGAGCCCCTCGAGGTCTTATGGCCTCTCAACATCCCAGCTGTGACAGACCCAGCCCACCACAGACGAATTGAGGGGGCGGACGCTACCTCATCTAGAGAATCCCATCCTCGAAGGACCTTTGCTTCTCTCCCCTTGTCCTCCCACAGGACATTAGACCAACTCAGCTAACTGAGCCTCGCTCCTTCTTAAGAGCAGAGCCACAAGCTCGCCGCACACAGGCCCCCTCCCCACATGCCTGCCACCATGAGGAGGAGCAGCACGCTCGCTGTCCTGTGCCCGCCAGCCCATCTTACTACCCCGCGCCACTGGCCCAGTCTGCTAACTTTGCCCCAAGGCTCCCAGAATAGCCATAGGCACATCTTACCGATATCCAGGGTCCAGAGATCCCCCAGCCTGCAGCCACTCATCCCTCCATAGATCACCAGCTTGGACTTCTTGTTGTCTTTCTCAGTATAGACCACAGCAGTGTGGGACTCCCGGGGTGGAGGCAGGACGCCGTAAGTGATGGGGATGTCCCAGGCCACCACTCCGGAGCCCGGCCGCAATTCCAGGATGTATAAGTCATTCAGGTACCTGGAGAAGAAAGGTGAGTTCTGGCAATCGTGGACTTAGCACACCAGAGGCCTCAGCCCCTTCTAGGGGTGGACAGCAGACTCCCAGGCAGACAGAGGGGGCTGGGTCCACGTGAACTCCATGCTCCTCTACCCTCAGCGCTATGGAGGGGCTGCCAGAAGCTCCCAAGGTTGAGTGTGAGGGCAGTGGCAGGCTGCCTTGCACACAGAACTGGGCCCTTCACATGGGCCTCCCAGGGAAGAGGGGTGCTGGCTGGGACTACCTTCCCACCTCACGAAGCCGCCCCGCCACCAGCCTTGGAAGATACCAGCACAGTCTGCAGGTAGCAAAGGCTAGGAAGGAGAGCGCCAGCTCTAACTTGGCCTGAGGAGCAGAGACCGGCGCAAGGCAAGGTGGTTTTCTACCCACTGCCCCAGCCCTCCTGCCACGCGGCTTCCCCTGGGTGAGAGGTCCCAGAAAGCTCCCTCGAGGGCATCCAGCATCACCCTCTCATTTCACAGAGAGAAATGAACCTGGCACGGTGAGGCGGGCTGGCATGTGGTGAGGCACGCCCGCTCTCACGGGCTTCCACATGAAGAGGACAAAGCCTCACCTTGGAATGTTGTTCTTAGGGTCCTCGCTATCGTTGGCCAGACCCCCAAACAGGTAGCATTTGTTGCCCACAAGGGAGAAGCTGTGCCCAAGCCGAGGACAAGGAGGGGGTCCATTTTTGGGGGTCTTTGCTTTGAGTCTCTTCCATTCCCACCGGCTTGCCTGCAAAATCAACACTCAGGGATTTACTGGGGAACGAGCCGGCCACCGGGGGGCCTGGAGGCCCGGGACAGGGTGGGAAGGGTCCCGGCGGCCTCCCCTCCCCCGCTCACGGGGCGCTGCGGGCCGTTACCTGGAGCTCGTAGAGGTCGTTGCTGTACTTCCCGTACTCCACCATCCCGCCAAACACCAGCAGGCGGGTCCCGTCGCACACGAAGCCGTAAGCCGCACACCCAGGGGGGATGTCCCCTCTCACGGCCGGGATGAACCACTGGTTAGTCGCTGGGGAACAAAAGGAAGCAGAAGTCAGAATACCTTGGGGACTCCTAAGAACCAGAGCCCCCACTCCTCTCCCTCCCCAAATCCAGCAGGCTGCAAAACATGGTCCGAGAGAGGAGGAGCCAAGACAGCACCTCCTTCTCTTTACCGTACCCAGAGCCGGCCCTCTATCCAAACCATCTTCCAAGTCCCTTGCCTCAGAAGCCACCTTCAAACAACCTGCAACCATCTGGCTTCTCGTCAAGGTCATCTTACTAAGCAGGAAGTTCACTGACCAAGATAATTTACTAGCTTCTGGGAACATGGGCCCTGACTTCCTTCCCCGACTGCTCAGTGGATCATTGGAAAGCAAGGTCTAACAGCCAAAATACCCGCTCAGTGGCCCCGTGTGCCTCTTCCTGGGGGCACAGGACTGTACCTCAAAGTGGTTCAAAGAGTGATCGTGACCAGGCAGTGCCCTCCGTCCCTGCAGGTGCTGCTGGCAGGAGGCAGGCAGGTGAGGGAGGCCAATCCGGGCAGCCCAGCCTGCTGGCTGAGGAGAGCCAGGCAGGGCAAGACTCCATCTCGGCTGGTCTCCTAGGTGATGCTCCACACCACCCCTCCCCTCGTGCCACACCCACACCGATCTAGAACGTTCCTGAAATCCAGAAGTGGTGGCAGCAGCAGCTTTTGTGGCTGGCTGCACAGGGTTCCGCCAAATCCATCCCCTTTAACTGAGGGTGGGGTAGGGAGAGGCCACCAGCAAGGAAGAGGGTGACGAAGAGCCCTTTTCCACCCAGCACCCAGCTCCTGCCCTCACTTCACGCTAGGGTCCTGTTTTCAGCTCCCCAGACACCCACCACGCCAGGGCCTCCCAGAAGAGTCACAGGGCACACATCCTCCTCTTTTTGAGAGGTCCTTCTCCCTACACATTATTTATCGGACTATTACTACATGACATGTTACACTCTCTCCAAAAACCTCAAACTGAGTGCCAACTGCAAACCTGATTCTATGCCCCTAAACTGGTATTGGTCAAATGTGAGTGACTTGAGACCAAGGCACTGGAGCATGAAAGGGGCAGCCTTGGGAGTCCAAATGAGGGTCAGGAGAGTCCAATGGGGACAGCCTTAGGAGGCCCCGGCTGCTCCGCCGCTTCTCAGCCTCTCTGCACAGGCATGTACATGGTCACTGACACATCCTTCCCGCGCACTAGGCAACAGGTCCTTTGCTGGCACCCCGAGGCCTCGTGTGTGCACCGGCCGAAAGGTGTGTCTGGCCTCATCTAAAAGCACATCTGTAACCCCCAAGACAGTTACAGCCTTTCCTGAGGGGCGTGTGGTCCTGTCGCTTCCCCGCCGGCCCCCAACCTCAACAGGCCGGTGGGGTCACTCGGACTCCAGGCCACCCAGCACCACCCTGCTCCTCTGCCCGTCTCTGTCATTTTCCTGGTGCAGGTGCAGTGTTGCGCCGCCTGCTGTACACGCGTGTGCCCAGACCCCAGGTCCCAGCTCACTGCCTCATTGTCATTCCTGGTGCAAAAACAAACCAATAAAGGGCGCCTGGGTGGCTCAGTCGGTTAAGCCTCCGACTTCGGCTCAGGTCAGATCTCATGTTCGTGGGTTCGAGCCCCGCGTCAGGCTCTGTGCTGACAGCTAGCTCAGAGCTTGAAGCCTGCTTCCGGTTCTGTGTCTCCTTCTCTCTCTGCCCCTTCCCCTCTCATGCTCTGTCTCTCTCCGTATCAAAAATTAAAAAAAAAAAACAAAACCCAACAAAAAACCAATAAAAGCAGTAGCTTTCTGTGCTGAGGCAAACCACCCCTGCGCAAATTGGAAGAGACAGAGTTTCATCCAACTTACCAGGATAAAAAGCTGAAAGAAACTTGGGAGACTGCCTAGGCCAAGCTCCCTCGAGTGATGAAGGAACGGAACCCCAAGAGGGGAAGCAAAACAGACACGGACAAAAACCTTGTCACCAGCTTAAAAGTGACCACTAGGTGCCCACCAAGGGCCCCATGTACCACGGAGGCATCAGCTGCCCTCACTCAGCTGAGCACTCTCTTAGTTACTGCCCACAGCTATGGGGCCACCGTGTGGCCAGCAGTCAGCGCTGGAACAAAGCTACATGGCAAACAGGCCTGACCCATGGCTTTCCTATCCCACTCTCATCACTGACGCAGCTAGCCAGGCCGGAAATGACCTGGGACACCCCTCATCTAGAAGAAGCTGATCTTGTCCTAGAACATGGGGCAGGGGCCCCACATGCCCCAGGCGAGAGCAGTCTGTCAGACACTTTCGGGTATGAAGCCACAGCTGGGGTGCTGCCCTCGAGGTGGCACGGCTGCTGCCTGGAACGCACCAGCTGCTCTCGGTTGCCCCTTAGTCACGTGATCTGCAGCTCATCTAGGGGCATCTTGTAACCCCGGCCGCTGGGCCCCTGTTCTCCATTCGCTCTGGATCGTCAATGCTCACAGCTGGGGAGGGTGGTCTGAGGAGAGGAGGCCACCTGCACACAGGACGCTTCATAACCAGAAACGTGACTCCACCTTCTCTCTCAGCGAGCCTGCAACCGCAGCTTCTGTGTTTTATCAGCTGCCCCCACCCCTTTCCACCCTTGCCAAATCCATCTGTAGTTGCTCCCGTCAAGCTCTACGCATCGTCCCCTAGAGACCTGCACCCACGCAGTTGGGTAGACTGTCCAACAGTGGCCTGTTCTCTCGGTCGTGACCGGGCACTTCCTGTGCGGCACACGCAGCGCCAAGTGCGACAGGCACAGGGTAGACCGCTCCCACCCTCCAACTTCCAACCTAGTAGGAAAGCTGCCACGCCCTCCCCCTATGATGGGAAAAGCAGTGTGTGTGTACGGGGCTGGTCTGCACCAAGGCCAAGTCTTAGGAGCACAGAACAGGGCAATCCGGCAGAGGGGGCTTCTTAGAAAAGGTGACTTTGGAGCCAGGCGTTGAAGGGTGAACAGGATTTCCTGACAAATGAAACTAACAGGGCCAATCAGGAAGTGACTGCAAAAGCCAAGCAAGAAGAGGAGAGGTCCCAGAATGGAGGGGGAACAGATCTGAGACAAGTTTAACTTAGTGACCAGTTAGCTACAGGGACAGGAACAGGGAGGCATTTCAGAGGTGGCGGCCTGAACCTGTTAACTGAAGGAAGACACAGCCCAACTATGTCCAGGAAGAGCTGTGCTCCAGGCAGTCCCATGGGACCCTACCACGGGCTGGCAGGGTAACCCCAGACCCGTCACTTCCCCCTCTTAGACCCCAATTTCCGCGTGTGCAAAAACAAGAGAGTTCCACTAGATGTTTTCCAAGGTTCCTTCCAGCTGTAACAGTCACTGGACATTAAAGAACCACTGAGGCAGACCAGCCTTGGGCAGCTGCTTTGGTGACCGGCCACAGCCTCCCCTCGGTACCAGGTCCTCTCCATAATCCGATTTGCTAGCCTGAAGCGAAATCCCCCAAGGCCAAAGACAGTAGCCCAAGAACTCCCAAAGGCCCGTCGAGTATCCCACAGCCACCGTGGTAACGGCAGCCAAAGAGGAAGGACACGCTCTCTCACCGATGGGCGCACACCTGCTGGCCCCCAGCTATTCACACCCCCCCCATCACCAAGCTGATAAGTGCTCACTAGTGCCCCAAACTCATCCCCTGGAGCCACTGATCTCAGCAACAGGGAATGGGCCTCTCGTGGCACAGAAGGAACAGGGCGAACAGGGCAAGGAGACGCACGAGGAGGACTTGCCCTGCCCCGACTTAAACCGAAACGACGGCAAGCGGAAAGCCAAGTGGAAGGAGGGCAACATCTGGCCAGAGGGGAGCGCACAAGCCCCGCAGCTACCAGAACCCCAGACGGACAGTGAACGCCGGACAGGTTCCTGCTGCCTTCAGATAACGTGCGACACTCGGTGAGGACCGGGAGTCGGGTCTGCTGGCGACCCTCCTGAGAAGTCACCTAAGAAGTCAGTAAGGGCAGTTTCCAAAGTGCCAACGGGAGTAATGCAGGGCTGTGGCCCTTTGGAAGGCAAACTACCCTCTACTACAAGACACAGGCTTGCAGATGGGGAATGAATTCTTGCCAAAGTGGCCGGTTCATTTTCATAAACTAATGAATATGCAGAAGCCCCTGGAAGCAGTGGACTTTAGAGCTGATGGTAATTAGGCCCCTGTCCTACTTTCTAAAATTGTATTTCCCTGTTAAGGAGTCTGCTCCGAGCCTTGTGAGAATAAAGACAGTCCAAGGAGTTTAGAAGGTTCTGCTCAGGGTGACGGACTCTCTAAAAACAGCCCTGCCCCTCAGCCTCACCTTACCAGGCTAACGGTGGCCACCGCAGCTGGCTACGCTGGCAGGGAGCACCACCTACCCGCCCAGCCTCGCTGGAGGCAACAGGTGCTGAGAACCGGAATGCAAAGGGTCACCAGCAACCCACCAGCCTTTGAAAGTCAACTCGGTAGGGGCACCCTACAAGGTGCAGAGAAAACTGCACTCTCTGCCTCCGGAGAGGGGGAGGGGAGCACCCAGCCCTCACAGCTCTAATCACTTTCTCCCTTGGGCATCAGCTCCCAACCCCAGAGCACCCTCACAGGTGGGAGGTGGAGCCCACACTCAAGGAGCTGGTATTGCCAGGGCCCTGGGAAAGACAGGAGCTGGAGCAAATGGAGTCTGCTAGATGTGATGCCTGGGGAAAGAGCTGGAAAACAGCTCCCAGCCACCACCAATCCTAACCGTCCCCCTGCCGCAGAGGGGAGCTTCCTGAAAGACCACTGACAGGTGTGTGGGTGTGCAGGGCGAGCCTGCTCCCCCCGCCCGGCTTAGGCTCTCTCCCAGAACGCAGTGCACAGCAGGCCCACTGGCCTCAGGGAGAATGCCTAGCCCCTCCTTCAGAGCAAGACGAGGCGCTGCGAGCCAACCGCCCTTCAACAGGCAGCGGCTCGGTGTGCAAACGGGGCCAAGGGGCCACCACGGGCAAGAAGCTGCGGCCAAGTCGGAGACCTGGCAAGGACTCGAGGCAAGAGACGTACACCGCGTCTTTCTGTGTCCCAAGGAAGCCCCTTCCTCCCAATTACCAGCGCACTGGGATTGGGGGAGGTACGAACGTGGGCACGGCAGCCTCAGCCTCGGAGAAAGAGGCGAGATAAGGGCCCATCTAGCCCACTATGGGATTACTGGAATTCACCTCCTACACTGGAGGGCCCCAGATAAGAAAAGAAACAATCTGGAGAAAACACGGAGGAAACAAATGGCAAAAGGGGGAGGCAGCATTGCCGCCCTATCTGGAGGTGCCCAAGGCTCGAGCGCAAACCCCGAGACGGTTACCCAGCAGGGCACACAACCCCCCAGGTCGGGATTAGGGGGATCACCTCGGCCCCTAATCCGTAATCTAGAAGCTGTCATTTCTCCCGAAAAAGCATCAAAGATGAAGAAGAGCTGAGCAGGCGCAGGAGGAGGGAGGAAGGGGGTGGGACTCTGCCTGCGCCAAAGGGACGCATCAGCCAGCCCGGCGGGGTAACGGTGTCTGTCTCAAGTCAAAGCCGGCGACGCCCCCGCCTCCTCACTAACCGGACTGGATTTCTCTCGGAAAATGAAAAGCACCCCTCAAACACAGGAGGGGGGGAGGAAGAACGGGGAGAGAGCAGGAAAAAGCGCAGAAGCCGGGCTGACCAAAGGAACTCGGAACAGAGAGAGATCAGGGCGGAGGGAGAGGAGGCTGAAGGGAAGGGGAAGAGAAAGGAGGGAGGGAGGAGAGAAGGGATAGAGGGGGACGAGGAGGAGAGGAGGGAGGGAAGAGGGAAAGGGAGGAGATGGAGAGAGGGAGAGAAAGATCCCACGACCCGGCGGGCTTTGCACTCACCCGTGTTGTACACGTGCAGTTCGTCCACTATCCCCTCGTTGCCGCCGCCAAACACCACGATGAGTTCCTTGATGGCCACGGCTCGGTGGCCGTGGCGGGGCCGGGGCACCGGACCCGACCAGCCCACCACCCGCTTCCAGCGCGGCTGCAAGAGCACCGCTGGAGAGTTGGCGGGCGACACGGCTGAAGCCATAGTTACAGGAAAAGCCGCGGTGGGGAAAAGTCACCAAGCGGGAAAGGAGCCTCCCAGTTCCTGTCACACACACACACACACACACCCCTTTTCGTCTAAGGTAGCTCTCACGGAGAAGCGGTTCCTCACACAGCGGTGGACGATTCCATGGAGGCCGCCATCTTAACCACCCTCCCTCTCTTCGGCTCTTCCCCTTCTTCTACCTCACCCCGTCTCTTCAAGGGCCTCCCGAAACTTTCGAGCGCCTAGCCTCGAGAAGCTGGACGCCGCCGAGTCCCGCCGCCCTGACTACTCGCCCGGGCGCTCCCGCTTACAAGCTCGGGCGGGAGGCCCTGGGAGCCGCCATCTTGAGCCGCCTCTCTCTCCTCCCTTCCTCAGTCGTAGCCCTCCCCCGCCGGAAATGGCGGAGCCCCGGCCCGGTTCCCACACCCCCCAAGTCCCCTGCACTGGCCTGCTTCCGGGGCGGGTGGAAAGGAGCCACAAGCGCCGCGGTTGTCCCAGCCCCGCCGGCGCTCACACCACAATTGTGGGAGCCGCCATCTTGAGACCGTCCCGCTTCCCCGCCCAACGCTTAGTGCAGCCGCCGCTCCCGAAACAGCCACGACACTCGTAAAGGACAGAGGCGCGCCGGAGGCCAGTGGAACGAACTCGAATTCTCAGGGGCTGGTCGGAGACTCGCGCCGTACAGCTCGTGAGGTCTCGAACCTCTCCCCTGAGTCCGCCTCTGTTGCTCAGGCTGCGCCTGCCGCCCTGGGAGCCGCCATCTTGAGACTAACTCCCCCTTCCCCCCCTATTCTCTTCCTCCTGGGTCAGTTCTTCCACTGCAAACCAAACGCAAGGCAGCGTCCGATCCTCTCTTCCCTCTTTATGACTCCTTCCCACAGGAGCCGCTCCAAAAAGCCAGAGTTAGGCGCCGGAGTGGCAACTGTACGGCAGAAGGAGCGGTAACGGCAGGGCGCTCATGCCTCCTCCCTGGGAGCCGCCATCTTGTGTGAAGAAGTAACAACTAAACATGGCGGCAGCGGCAGTCGGGCGAGGGGGCGGAGTCGGGCGACGTCACTGTTTCCCCCCCCCCTCCCCGCCCTCCCCCGGCTTCTCTGAGCCAAGGCCTCTTAAAGGACCTCCGCGCGGCCCCGCGGCGAGGGCCCAGGTCCACCGCGCGCTTAGCTAGGGCTCGGACCGCCCTCAGGTCAGGCGCAGGCGCGCCCAGCCCCGCGGCCTCCCCCCTCCCCCCCCATTGCGCCCTCACGCCTCCGCCCTGGGAGCCGCCATCTTGCCACTTCCCTTCGCCCGGCCGTCCACGGGCGTCAATAGCGACTTTCAGCACAAAACAAAGATGGCGGTTGAGAAATCTGGTGAATGCCCGGATGAGAATGCCTCAAACGAGCGCGGCCCCGCCCCCTTGGGAACATTCCCCCGGGTTGCTTAAGGAACACACGCCCGAGGAGTTGCCTTTAACCAGCAGTGGGGACAGAGGATAGGCTGCTGGGAAAGGCCGACGGAAGACATTAGAGCTGTGGCTCGGGCAGGAGAGTGAACATGTTTCCGCTCCCTACACCCAGCGGCCGCGGGAGAAGAGGTCCAAGACCCGCCGCGGTGGGAGTCGGAGGCGGGGCGAGCAGGCGGTGACGCAGCCGGCTCCCAGGCTCGCCGGCCCCGCCCCCGGGCACCGCTGCCGCCGCCCGCGCTCT
>NC_043717.1:110121854-110156742 GCF_006229205.1 Suricata suricatta
CCCCGTCCCCCGCCCCGCCGGCTGCAGGGCGGGCAGAGAGGCCGGCGGTACCCGAAACGCGCGGGCGGGCGCGTGAGAGCTCCGTGTCGCCCCGCGTCACCTCGCGTCACCCCGCTCCGCCTGCTTCCCAGAGCCCGGCGCCCCGCCCCACGCGCAGGCGCAGTGCCGCTTTTCGGGTCCGCCCTTTCCCGAGATTTGAATTTTCCCCAGCAATGATAGGCAAATACCCGGATGGTGATCGCTAGCCTTTTCGCGCCAATACTGTAAGTTCTCGCAGCAGTCTTAAGAGGTGGGTACTGGCCTCGCCCCAATGTACCAAATCTTGCAGAAGGCCGGCCGGTCGCTCCACGGTCATGTGCACTGCCAGACTCAGGCCGTAGTGCAGGGGCCCCGCGCTGGTGTCAGAGAGCTTGAGGCAACAACAGAGGATTTTTCCACTTTCTCTCAGCTTTATTTCATCTTTATTTTCACCAACCCCTAGTTGAAATTTGGCATTTCCCGCAATTACGCGTGTAGGCTACAGAGCACACGCAGAGTGTTAGTCTGGTGTCTTTGTCACCGATGGAAGTGACATCATTTCAGCTCACTTAGCTTTTGTTGTAGTTACCTTGAAATTAACTCACGTACAAGACCTGCCCGTAGGTCCTGTCATTTAACTTACTAGTAAAGAAGCACATTATTACCGTATCACGTGTTTTCAAAAATATTTTCATACCATCTTTGGACCTGTTAAATTTGTGTTGTAATTCTGTTTCTATGTATTTGGAAGCATTTGTTTGAGAAAGGCCACAGAGACCTGTGGCAGCCAGAGGACAAGAGCCCTCCCCTATGTATGGGTGTGCCACCAACTGCCCTAAATGACCTTGGGCATTCACCTCCCCTCTATGGCCCCAAGGCCCTCCCTCTAAAATAAGGAAAATAAGGAAGGTGAGCTTCCGGTTTCCGAGGGCCTTGCCTGAGGTCAACAGTTCTCTCCCTGGAGTTCAGGAATCACTGGGGTTGCTCCAGGCTTCTTGGGTATCCAAGTGTCCCAGAGTGACCTTGCCTGCCAGGGATGTCCCACGTCACAGCTGTCAAGCTGGCACCGCCTCATCTGCAGCAAGGGAAGTCAGGATAGTCAGGGACACAACAAGCAGTTTCGTAAATGCTACAGGAAAGAAGGCAGCACACTGTAACAGTGGCTCCTGCATGAACGCATAAGCCCCGGGAAGCAGGGGAGTCTAATGAACATGTGTTAACCCCTTAGCCAGAATATTGTCATGCTTTGCAGAATTTCTCCAAAAGACTCCAGAATGCAGGCCAATGCCTTTGACCTTCGCGTGCCAGGTGCTGGGGGAATCCCTGAAGAACTTTGAGTGTCCTATACCAAGGGTCACGGCAGTTCAGGTGTATGGAGGAGCCAGGCCATGAACTACCCAGCCTGATCTCCTTGGTTGACTCGGGAAATTGGTTTGATGACATGTCCCTTTCAGCTTGCACAAGGGCTCAAGTGGACTCTGCCCAGGAGCCAGAGAGAGGAGTCACTGTCGACGCCCTTCCTGGACCTCCTCTTTTCAGGCTGGCGGTGCGTGGCTCCTGTCCCCAGCTCTCACCCGGGCTTGCTGACAGACAGGAGGGTCAGGCTAGTGCAGGTCCCAAAGGCCTGGCACTTCAGTCTGCAGAGCCAGGCCCCAGAGGGGTGCAGGGGAGGTGTCCCGGCTGGAGTCAGCAGCTGAGCGGGAAAGCCGCTACAAGAGAACAGCAGCCAAGTGGAAAGCGTCAGCAGACCTGAGGCAGGAGGGGTGAGGCCTGCAGAATCTCATTCCGGGCAGGACAGACAGGGTGTACGGAGCTCTTAGGGCTCCAGGGGACGACACTTGGATGTGTGGCCAGGAGACTGGGACGTGACCACACGTGGAATGGAGAGCCAGGCACTGAAAGCTTTATGCCGGAGTGGCACGATCCACTCCAGGGGCACTTGAGGAACATGCTGGGGGCAGTTGTGCGAGGCCCACGTTAGCAGTGGCCAGCCTGGAAGTGGGACCCTGGCGGCAGACATAGCCCCCTGGCCTGGGAAGCTCTTAGACAAAGAGTTGGGGCAGGCGTGGGACAGTGCCACAAGCTGAGATGGAAACTCACCATCAGTGAGCAGCTGCAGAGTTGAGATGAGGGCTTTAGTTCCCTGGGGGAAACGCTGGGCTCTGTGGTCCTCCTTAACAACAGGCCCCCAAGGCAGGACGGGAGCATGAAAGCCCAGTAGCGTCCCCAGAAAATACAGTAGTGTCCAGAGCCATGTGAAATGGGACGGGTGAAAGCATAAGGAAGGACAGGGAGGTGTGCCTGAATTGCATCGAAGTGAAATTGAACAGATACTCACAGAGCTTGGGAGGAAGAGCGGAGAATCAGAGCCTGCTCTGCCCTTTCAGGGCCTAAATTGCAGGAGGGCAGGTGGACGCTGAGCCTCAAAAATAAACGGGGCTATGTGGTCTCCACTTATAAGAACTTATTTAATCCACACGAGGACGGTGCAGGGAGGTACCAGCAGCATTGCCATTCTGCAGGTATGGCAAACTGAGGCCCAGACCAATGAGGGCCCAAGATCGCACAATTAGCAGGTGGGGGGAGCCGGGGTTGGAGCACAGACAGTCCCTCTCTTCCCCACCTGCCTGCTGTTTTGGCTTTGAGTCATTTTCAGAGCGCTGAACCTTTTCTCTATTCCATGGCAACACGCTTCTAGGCTACTGGGCCAACTCACAGTGCAGCTGGCCCCAAAGCACTTGACAGTCATGATAACTGCATGTTCTTTTTACACTTTCTGCTTCTCTGACTGCAGGAAATGGAAGGTTTATCATGGGCCAAGGGAAGAAAGGGATTTGGGATGGTGTGGTGCTTGGGGGCAGGGCCGGAGGGCCACCAAGGCAGCAGATGCTCCAGATGCTCATCCTGCCCCTGTCATCCTCTCCCCCTCCATTCCCTGCCTTCCCCGGCCCCTCCCTCCCTTCCACCTCTCATTGTCCTGCTCCCTCCCCTCCTCCTCCTCTAGCACCACCCCATCCCTTGCCTTGGTTCCAGAACTTGGACAACAGTGAATGGTGTCAAACTGGGTATTGGTTAAAAGGCCTTGGGGCTGGCTGGAAACTTCATTTATGATACTGTTGAGGCAGGGAAGCCCATTCTGAATGGTAGCAACAGCGCTAGGAAAGGTGGAAGTCTCTAAATGCAGCGGCTCTAAGGGAAGTATGGCAGTGAGCTGGGTCTTACAGTCCACAGATGAAAGACAAAGCACATGGGTGTCAGGAGAGAAACGCATGACACCTCTAGGGGAGAGGTCATTCTAGGTGGTCTAGATGATTCTAGAAGCCATGAGTAAGAAGGTGAACACATTGTGGGTATCGCTTCACTTTTCTTTCTGGTTTTTTCTTCTTGGTGGATCCTGAAGCTGAGAGTTGGGAGGATGGAGGCTCTATTTTGGATGATTTTCTTTTTTTTTTTTTTTTAAGTTTATTTATTTTTTGAGAGAGAAAGCATGCAAGTGAGCAGAGGAGGGGCAGAGAGAGAGGGAGAGACAGAGAATTCAAGCAGGGCTCTACACCATCAGCACAGAGCCTGATGCCGGGCTCGAACTCAGGAACAGTGAGATCATAACCTGAGCCGAAGACAGATGCTTAACGGACTGAGCCCCCCAGGTGCCCCCTGGATGGTTTCCTTCCTAACACCCTCTTTTTGTAACCACAGAAGAAAAAGGCTGAGGGCCCTTCCACGTCTGCCCTGCCACTGGCAGGACCGCTGCGGGCTCAGCTGGGAGACGAGGAACGCTGCTTTGCGAAGCCGTGTGTGTGAATTCTGAACTCGCAGCGAGTCACGCCTGCGGTTCCGCATGCAGCCCGAGTGCACGCAGGCGCTGTGCCACGTGGCTGTGGCCAGCTGCTTCTGCGTGGCCGTCGTCTGCACAGGGGTTTTCGATGGAGTCTTCGTTCAGGTGGGCTACGAGCACTATGCTGAAGCCCCGGTGGCCAGCCTCCCCGTCTTCCTCGCCATGCCCTTCAACTCGCTCATCAACTCGGCCTACGTGCTCCTGGGCGTGTACTGGCTGCGGAGCCCGCCCGGCGGCCCTGGGCGCCCCGCCGACGCCCGGGGGGCTCGCTACCTGAAGGACGTGTTTGCCGCCATGGCCCTGGTCTACGGCCCGGTGCAGTGGCTGCGGGTCGCCACGCAGATGCACGCCGCCGCTGTGCTCGACCAGTGGCTCACCTTGCCCATCTTCGCGTGGCCCATAGCCTGGTGCCTGTCCCTGGACAGGGGTTGGCAGCCCTGCCTCTTCCTGGCCATCGAGTGCCTCTCCCTGAGCAGTTATGGCCTGGCCTGGCTGCACCCCAACGGCTTCGAGGTCGCACTGGGCGCGCACATCGCGGCGGTTGTGGGCCAGACCCTGCACGCCCACCGGCGCCACGGCGGCCCCTCGTCGGGAAGGTACCTGGCCCTGGGCATGCTCTCCTGCTCGGGCTTCGTGGTCCTCAAGCTGTGGGACCACCAGCTCGCGCAGTGGCGTCTCTTCCAGCGGCTCACCGGCCACTTCTGGTCCAAAGTGTGCGATGTGCTGCAGTTCCACTGTGCCTTCTTGTTTCTGACTGATTTGCACGTCCGCCCAACGCTTCCTCCTGACCGGAAGACACGTTAACTTGCAGAAAGAAGCTGCTTCCGGCCCCTGGTGGCCACAGCGTCGCCAGTGGGAAACCTCCCGGGTGTGATAAGAAATGAGGGCTACGCAGAGGGCCGTCCCTTCCTTCAAAGCCACGGGCTTCAGTATTTAGGGGTGAAGTGTTATGCTGTGTACAACTCACTTTCAAAGCGATAAAGCAAATATCCAAGTGCAGGGGAAGCAGGGATTCACTGTACTATTCTTGTAATTTCACTGTACTTTCAAATCCTTTCAAAATCAAATGGTGGCAGAAAGAGCCAGAGAAGTCTGTCAGGCTCACGGTGGCAGGAAAACATTTGTCTGCAGTAGCTTCCCGATTCAGGTGACATTCGTGGGCTGCTGACAGGGAGACTGAGTCACATCAAATACATGCCGAGCGGAGCGATGGGGAAATCAAGAGGTCACCGCTGCGCTGTGACATCAGTGACAGCTGTGCTGACAGCAGGTCACGTGGAAGGAGCCACGTCACCTCAGACCCTTTGCGGAGCGAGGCAGAGTGTGTCCAGATGAAGAAACACAGATGTCAAAAGTTGAATTCTCAACGCAAGTTGCGCTCAGAGCCAGGTTGTGGCTCTGATGGCCTCCGCAGCAACGGTTACTGAAGTGTCAGGAGTCTGTTTCCATGGAGAGACCCAGAGCACGGCATGAACTGCAGTCTCCTGATGGCACGTCAGGCAGGGCCCTGGAGTGGGCATCTGGAAAGCTCCCCTCCATGCATCTCATGCAAATGGCAGTCTCCGAAGCAGTGAGCCCGGGGCTGACACTGGAATTAACTCCCTCTTCAGCTCCTTGAAGGCTGTGCCGTCTGGCAGGCGTCTGGCCAGTAAAGACAAGGGTGAAGGCGGAGTTGAAAAGGATACTGGGGGCCCCCAGGGGGCTCAGTCAATTAAGTGTCCGGCTTCGGCTCAGGTCATGATCTCGCGATTTGTGGGATCGAGCCCTGCGTCAGGCTCTGTGCTGACAGCTCAGAGCCTGGAGCCTGCTTCCAATTCTCGTCTCCCTCTCTCTCTGACCGTCTCCTGCTTGTGCTGTCTCTCAAAAATAAATAAAAAACATTAAAAAAAAAAAAAAGAGGACACTGTGTTCCTTCCAAATGGCATCTCAGGATGGGCTGCCCATATGCACCCACTCAGTGTCCCCCCCTCCCCCCTATCCACCGCAGGGTCCCTCTCCCCAGAGCCTGTGGGGTGACATGTGGACCATTGGTTTGGAAATGGGTCCCCATGCTGGATGTTCTGTCCTGCCTGGGCACCCCTCGGGCAGGGGATGGGTCTTAACCAGGCCACCACCTGAGAACGCTGCACACACCTGAGGGCCTCCGCTTGGGCAGCGGTCACCCGAGCCCGGCCCGGCCCTTGAGGCCTGGGCAGACGATGTGGTCTGGCCTGGGGGCGGGTGCGCCAATGGGTCAGGAACAGGCTGGCATTTGCTGGGGGAAACAGCCATGTTCCGTGGCAGTGTCTTAAAGGCTCTGTGTGCCTAAGAAGAGGAACAGCGCTCTGGGTGTGTCCGGGGCGGCCACCCTTCCGTCAGAGAGGCCGGTGGGAGGGAACAGGGGAAGACACGCATCCTGGGGAGCCTGCTGAGGGATGAGGGTGGGTGGGTGGAGAGAGAGGGGACCAGGGTCTTATGTGGGGGGTGGGGGGCAGGGGGTTCTCCACCTAAAATTGGAGTTATTTCCGCCCTTTTAGTGTTGCTCTTTCAGCCACTGTTTCCGTCACCGACTGGGGCGGGTCCCCTGAGAAGTGCGGGGGTTTTGCACAGCCGTGTTCATCCCGCACCTTTGAGCAGTAACTTTTCATTTTGTTGCATTTCATTTTTACCAATACTTCTTTAATAAGTAAGCCTGAGAACCTTCTGGTTTTCATTCCACTCCTGCATGAGGCTGGGTCCCCACAGGAAGCAGGTGGCCGGCTCAGATTAGAGTGATTCAGGACGGTTTCACAGAGAACTATACTACGCACGCCACCACCGCGGGGCCGTGGGGAGGCTGCAGGCAAAGGGACAGGCAAGGGTGCGGCAGACCCCCAGAACCCCGAGCCCCTCTCTCCTGCTGGTCTCCGCCCAGGGTTATCTGATGGAACACAGCAGCACAAATGACGTTTCATTATCGTAAATTCACATTTAGGTGGGTATCTTGTCTCTTTATTTGCTCAGTCAGCTGACCCAAGCAAAGCCAGAGGCTGGGGACCTTCTGTTCCTCAGCCAGGCCCCTGGGTTTGGGCCACTGGAGGAGGAAGGCAGGTGGCTGTGGCCCCGCTCAGCTCTGCTGCCCTTCCCTCTTCTCCTTGGCCCCGTTGCCAATGTCGCCTCCATCTTCCCGCTGCAGGGCTGAGAAGCTGGGGGTTACCAGAGGGGCCCTCTCCCAGCTTTGGGCCTAGACGGTTTCGAGGTCCCAAAGCAGGGAGGGATCAGCGAAACCATCTGCCCCAACACCCCCATTTCACAGAAACTGAAAGTCTAGAACTCCAGCTTGGTTGACAGTTGCGTCAGAAATGCAGGCATCCCACCACCGTACCCAAAGTCCCACCCATGGCGTGGCTGGCTCTACCTGTCGCTGGGAAGGACGACAGTGGTGTTTCAGCCTGGATTCCGTGCGTTCCTGTACCACAGCCTGGAGGTCCCCCCAGCCCGGTGAAAATAGTCGTACTGGCTTTGGTGCCCGTGGATGGGATACAGGCTCGTGGAGGTGGGGGCGGGGGATAAACCACTAGCCTCCCGAGGACTGCCGGGATTCCGGTGGCTGTGCCACAGGACACGCAGTCCCGTGCGCTTGCATGACAGGTGCAGACACTGCCCGAGGGCCCCTTGTGCTTGGTGACAGTGTGCCCATGGCTGTGGCTGATCGCGGGCTCCTTCACCGTGTCCTCCTCTAGTGCACTGATTCCTTCCCAGCTTTCATTCCACTCCAGAGCCCTCCACCTCCACGCCCTGGGATGAGCTGCCTTTATCCGGGTCCATCTCGGGCGTGTGATCGAAGGGCACGTGGGTTTGCAAACCCTGGGCTTCCTTTCCACGTGACGCTCATGACTCACGTTTCTACCGGCAACAAGGGAGGCCGCCCCCCGGCCGCCCCGTGCAGAAAGGTGTGAGCGCCCTTTTTCACTTTGGGCCAGTCTGGTGGTGGCAAAGCGAAATCTCATCGTGACTTTAACTCCTGCCACCACCTCCATACACTGGCACGCATGTGCGCGCGCGCATGTGCAACTAGCGCTGGTGGACTCGTCTGTTGCAAGTTGCTATCCTTCCCTTGTTCTACAACTGTCTTTTCTTAATTTGTAGGAGCTTTTTTTTATATCATATACATTAACCATTCATCTGTCATACAGATGGCAAATATGTTTTCTTAATCTATCGTTTGTCTTTTGACTTTGTGAATGTTTTAAAGTAATATGGTTGAAGATTTCCGGAGTCCTGTGTGTCTATGGGTCTGTTGTCTGTGTAGTTTTTGGGTTTCCAGTCTTGCTGAAAACATTTTTCCAGGTGCTTAGATTATACTTGTCAAATCTTAGCATCTCCTATAGGTGTCTCAGATCTTTTTCATTATCAAATTTTCATTATTCAAAACCATTCAAAGATTAGTCGGTGGAGCCTGCGACTCTTTAGGGATCAGGAGTTTGAGCCCCACGTTGGGTGTAAGGATTAAAAAATTCTTTAAAATAGTAATTATAAAAACAGTTAAAATCCTACTGTCAGAAATAAAGCAGAGCAGCTGTTATTGTCAACATGACAGTTGATGAAACCACAGCGTTTCGCTCTCACCTCGGAAGATCTCCAGAAGTTGAAAATTTTTAAAAGTTATTTTAGTTAGCATACAATACAATATTGTTTTCAGGAGTAGAACCCAGTGATTATCACTTACATACAACACCCAGTGCTCATGCCAACAAGTCCCCTCCTTAGTGCCCATCCCCCACCTAGTCCATCCCCCCCCCACCTCGATCCATCAACCCTGAGTTTGTTCTATATTGTTAAGAGTCTCTTACGGTTTGTTTCCATCTGTCCTCTTTTGAAATCTTTGGATGAGTATAAACCGGGTGATTTACATCCTCCCCTGAGCCCCCAAATACCCATGTGGTTAGGGAGTGTCTCTTCCCCTTCTGTGTGCAGGCGTGTATCGCGGGTCCTGCCCGTGGTCCCTGTGCTGGGGCTGCGGGCTTGCTCATTTCCAGGCCCGTGCCGTGGGTCTGGTGAGCCGCTCATGCCTGCTTGCTGTTTCCAGCCTGGTGCTTCAAACCATGGTCAGCTTTTTCTAGTCTTTTATCTTTTCCATTTCCTGTCCTTTACTTTGATCTTTGCCCTCTGTGTCTCTTCAGAATCGCTGACTTCCGGTTTTACTTCTGCGCCTTCTTTCTCGGCCCTACCTCACTTCCACGGGGCCTCTGCCAAGCTGTATGCATTGCTGCCATCTCGCCGGCTCAGGTCTCTTCCTTTGTCAGACGTGAAGCTCGACGGATTAAATTGGAGCCCCTTCCTTGCCTTCCTGCGTCAGAGGTGCACATTGCGTGCACATGGGCACACTCTGCACCCCGCATGCTCTCGCGCCTTTGCTACGGGTGGGCACACGCAGGAGCAGTGCGTGCCTTGTAACTTTCTGCAAATGCACCACATAGTCCAGCCCCTTCGCCCACACGACTTGTGGAAGAGGTTGCCGAAATGACGTCAAACTCAGGCTGTCAGCGCTCCACGACCTCACCGGCACCGGGCACCATCAGAGGACTTCCGGGCTGCTGATCTAACTCGGTCTTGCAAGGGAAGGAGATAAATGAGGTGCCTGGCTGGCTTGGGTCATGATCTCACGGCTCACTTTGTGACTTTGAGCCTCACATCAGGCTCTGTGGTGACAGCTCAGAGCCTGGAGTCTGCTTCGGATTTGGTCAATAACCCTCCCCTGCTTATGCGCTTGCGCACTCTCTCTCTCTCTCTCTCTCTCTCTCTCTCTCTCTCTAAAATAAACAAACATTAAAAAAAAGAAAAAAGAAAGGCAAGGAGAGGCAAACACCTGCCAGAACGCGGACGAGCTCAGACACACTGCTGAGCAAAAGAAGCCGGCCGCGAAAGGACAGATTCCGGAGGATTCCGCTCCCATGAGGTGCCGGGAGCAGGACGGCGGGTTCGGGGTGGGGCTGGGGGGGGGGAGGGGGAGAGTTAGTGCCCAGTGGGGACAGACTGTCACTTTGGGAAGATGGAAACGTTGTGGGGAAGGGTGGAAGGGATGGCTGCCCAGAATATGAATGTTCTTTTTTTTTTTTTAATGTTTATTTATTTTTGAGAGAGGGAGGGAGAGAGAGAGACAGCCCGAGCTGGGGAAGGGCACGGAGACAGGGAGACACAGAATGCGAAGCAGGCTCCAGACTCTCAGAGCCTGACATGGGACTCAAGCCCAGAAACCATGAGGTCATGACCTGAACCGAAGTCGGATGCTCAACAGACTGAGCCGCCCAGGCGCCCTAGGATATGAATGTTCTTAATGACACAGCGCTGTACGCTTAAAGGTTGTTCAAATGATCCAGTTTATGTCTGTACTTAGCCACATGAAAACCAGCGTTGAGCTCTGCTCTCACTGGTTGGTTGTGGTGCAGAAGTTCTGCGTGCCTCTCACTGTCCTCTCCTGCGGAAGGGAGGGTGCTAGCGAGCGGCGCACCGAGGGTCCTCCGGCGAGGCCCGGGTCTCAGCCCCTCAGAGCTCGAGCGCCCGCCATACTTGGCCACCTTAGGGATGAGGGAACACGCATCACACTGGCCAGATGCTCTCAGCTCTTGAGGGCTTACTGTCTAGGAAAGTGAGTTTAGAGAAGTTGAATGACCTTCCAGTGCATGGAGGTAGGAAGTAATCAAGGTGGAGTTTGCCCTGGGGCTTTAGATTTCCCGGCCTTGCTGTTGGATGTTCCTTTATTATTTGTGACTGAAGCTCTCACCACCTAGATTTGGGATCCAAGACTCATTTTGAAAATACACTTTTACTTTTTAATTTTTCAGTGTTTATTTTTAAATGCTTATTTATTTATTTTTGACAGACAGAGCGCAAGCAGGGGAGGGGCAGAGAGAGACGGAGACACAGAGTCCGAAGCAGGCTCCGGGCTCTGAGCTGTCAGCACAGAGCCCGACGTGGGACTCGAACCCACAAACCACCAGATCATGACCTGGGCTGAAGTCGGAGGCTCGACCCACCGAACCACCCAGGTGGCCCTGAAAATACATTTTTAAATTGAGATCTATATCACATCCCATGCCGTTTATTCTTTTCATGGGTACAATTCACTGGGCTTTGGTATATTCACGGGGCCGTGCAACCGTACGTCACCACTGTGTCGTTGCACAACATTTCCATCATCTCGAAAAGAGTCCTGGACCCGTGAGCAGTCACCCCTCAGTCTCTCTCCCCCTGCAGCCCCTGACAGCCACTCGTCCACGGAGCTCTGCCTCCGTGGACTTGGGTGTTGTAGGCGTGTCAGAACAATGGAATCACTCAATATGTGTTTTTGTGGGTGTGCACGGGTCATGTATTGTGTAGCGTGTATCTCTTCCTGGTAATGGCTGTAGACTATTCCGTCGTGTGCACAGACACATTCATCGGTTGACACCATTTCCACCTTTTGGTCCTTATGAGTTAGGCTACCACGTTCACAGATGCTTTCGTTTGTCCTGGGTGCACAGCTGGCGGTGGAAACACTGGGCCATAAGCTGATTCCACGTGTGACTGTGCGAGAAGCCGGCACCCTGCGGCGCACAGGTACAGCGCGTTTCGCCTGGCCGCCAGCCAGCTTTTGTTGTTGCTTTTGATCATGGCCACTCTAGTGGGCGTGAAGCTTTGAAAACACATTCTTCATTTGCACATCTCTAATCAGAACTGCAGTGGCACGCGTAGGAGGATGGGAAATGGGCCAGGTGTGGACGAGGGAGGCCCGACAGATGTCACCTCTGAGGGGACTTCAGATGGGGACACTGTGAGAGATTGTCATAGCGTACTAAAACCACACCTAACACATGACTGTGGAAGGTTACGTGTGAGAGAATGAGGAAAAAGAGCTGGGCACCTGCTACCCAGAGAACTGGAGAACTATGGGGCAGAATAGACATTGGCACAAAACACCAACATGTTAGAAATAATGTTAAAATACTTTCAAAATATATAAAGCAACAATCCACAGAGCTCCACTTCCCTTGACAGTATTTAGGTCAAGCAGGAAACAGTTTGTGATGTTGCAGAAAATGTGAACAAGCCTGTGACGTGGGCCGCTGTCCCCGCACGTCCTCCCACGTCCACGAGTGGCACCCGAAGCCAGTGAGACGGTTGTGGTCATACAGCAAGAAGCAAGTGAGGTCGCAGGCTCGTGTCACACCACATTCTTGGAGCACAGCACCATCAGGTCAGAAGTACTAGCATGCAGAACACCCTCACACACACACGATGGCCATACAGCGCAAAGTCTTGAAGATCCTAAAGAGAATTTAAAAATACTTAGAACCACTTTAATAACAGTAACGGGTGTGTGACGGTGCTTCACGCGAGGCTTCCAGCATTAGAAGCTGACATAAGGTGTTTCCGTTGAGCCAAAGCTTACTAAGTGTGTGACCTGAGCTGTGCAGGCGCAGCCAGCGGAGGCCCTGTCCACCGGGACCCTGACCGCAAACACCGTCGTGACCCCTGTCCCTACACGTTCGTTTCGCATGTTTGCCAACTCTGCCTGAATGGAGCAGGGGACCCGTGGCATTCATCCCCATCATCACATGTGCATTCCTTTCTCGTAGTCAGCGGTGTCCCGTGATATTGAGACAGGGAGAGGAGAGTGAGCCCAGGAACCACAGCTTTTGCTTTTGCTTTTCTTCCTGCTTTTGCTACTTCTCGTCTTGCTAGGACAGACACCTCCACCTCACACACGTCTCGCAGAACACAAAGTACATGTCCTCCTGGTGAAGGTCAAGAGCTAATGCTTTCTTTGGAGTCTTCCAGCACAGCAGGTGACATCAAAGGAGGGACTGGGCAGGGTGGTCACAAAGGCTCTCCAAGACCACTGACTCATCAAGGCCCCTGGTGCCAGGGCGCCAGTGGCTGTTTGAGGACACTCCACACTCACCCTTGTTCCTGAATCAGAAGCCGTGCAGCTGGCCGCTGTCCTCAGTGGAAAGGCCGGGCCCCAAGCAAAGATGAGGCAGCCCACCCCCCTGAGTGGCCCGGACACTCTGTCAGTATCTACATTCTCTTTCCATCAACTCCATGCTCATTTCCTCTGCCTCACAGTTCATTTCTGTCCTGTCCGAAACCAAGGAGCGCCACCGAGTCCTCGGACGCAGCCCGCCTGCGGCGCGGCAGACATGTGGCTTCTTTGCAGCTGCCACGGACGGTCACGCACAAGTCTTTCTCGGGACAGATGCATTCGTGTCTTTTTGGTATAACTTAGCAGTGGAATTGCTTAGGATACGTGAAGTTCAAGTACATAAGAAACCAGCTGACAGGTCTCCACAGCGGCTGTCCCGGCTCACAGCACCGGATCCACGTCCTTACACCTGGTCTGACCAGTCCGTCTAGTGTCATTATCCCAGCACACGTGCGTGACTGTGTCCGGGGCTTCTCTCACGTTTCGCCTGGACGCAGGAGGTGGGCCGTCTCTTCCTCTGAGTCCGCCCGCGTGGGCAGAACCGGTGGCCCCCTCATGCTGTCTCTCAAAATAAGTAGGTATTAAAAAAAAAAAGAATAATAAAAGGGCACTATTGCAAGAAAGAAAGAAGTCAGAGAGAGACAGAAGAAAAGAACAAGGGGTGCCTGGGGGGCTCCGTCGGTTAAGCGTCCGACTTCAGCTCAGGTTATGATCTCGCGGTTCGTGAGTTCCAGCCGCACGTCGGGCCCTGTGCTGACAGCTAGCTCAGAGCCTGGAGGCTGCTTTGGATTTTGTCTCCCTCTCTCTCTGACCCTCCCCTGCTCATGGTGTCTCTCCCTCTCTCTCAAAAATAAATAAAACATTAAAAAAAAAGAATGAATGAGTCAAGTGAAGTTCAAGAGCGCAGAGGTCATTCAATCAGGAATTACGTTACTATGATTAGTAAGATTGATGTATCAAGCGAATTGCAAGCAGGGTTCGCAGCACAACGACTCCAAGCAGCCAAAAGGCAGGAGCTCCCCAGTGTCCATCCCCTGATGACCGGACAAACAGACTGTGACAGAGACACACAACAAAACGTTCTTCAGCCTTCAAAAGGAATAAAATTCTATTTTTAAAAGATTTTACTTTCAAGTAATCTCTACACCCAGCATGGGGCTCAATCTCACAACCTTGAGGTCAAGACTTGCATGGTCCATGGACTGAGCCACCAGGTGCCCCACAAGGGATAAAATTCTGATACGTGTTTCAGCATGGATGAGCCCTGAAAGGCTGGTAAGTGACAGAAGCCAAGACAGAAGTGGGTCCTTCAAGTAGGCAAGCAGAGAGACGAAGCAGGATGGTGGGCGTGGTGGGGGTACCGGGGGTAGTGCCGGGGGGTCTGGGGGGTTGCTGGGGAGTGAGTCTCTAATGCGGACAGTGTTCAGTCTGGGAAGATGGAAACGTTCAGGAAATGGATGGTGGGCGTGGTCACACATGACCTGAGGCAAAATCAGAGTGTGACGCTGAACCAACTGAGCCACCCAGGTACCCTGAGATGGTAAATTTTATACGCATATTTTACCACAATAAAAAGAAAAGAAAAAAGGTTGGTGCTGGCCGTCGGTTGGGAGCTCAGCTAGGGCTGAGGGCAGAGGGACCGCAGAGGGCACCGGTCCCTCTACCCATGTGCCTTTCCATGTCGCCTTCCTCACAGCGTGGTGTTCAGTTCCCAGGGAGAGCGTCCCACGAGAGGGAGCGAGCCTTGGAGGTCGCTCGCTCCCCTTACCCCAGACCGCCTCTAGTCAAGGCACGGACAGGGCTACCCAGGGTCAAGGACAGTTGGCCACTTGATGGGGTAGTGGAAATGTTCTAGAAGAGCAAGTGGCATGGGAAATATTATTCCAGCCATAACTTATTTAAATATATATAGATCTCCAGCCACAACGCAGAGGGCAGTGCCGTGCCTAACTGGGAAGCACCAGGAGCATTTTCATTAGCCCGGAATGACATGATGTCCTCAGGGCGCTGTAATTAACTCTGAAAACGAGAAATACAAGGACTACGCGTTGGAAAACACGAAGCAAAGTTCTCATTATTTGCAAGTAAGGTGATTGTACAACCGAAAAGAGAACAAGAGAATCAAATGCAGAAGAATTCCAAGAAATAAGCGAACGCAGTCAGAAGTCACACGGTGCCAACACAGCGGGTTTCCATGCCAAGTTAGAGGGCGCAGCGGAGAACCCTGTTCGGTACCCACTTCCTGTAGTGACATCACCGCGGGTAAAAAGTGGCATTTGCTGAGATGCCAGTCATGGTTCCTCATGGTAACCAGGCGCCGAGAACCCAGCTGGACACTGGCCCCACTTTCTCTCTGGGCTCGTCTGATTGTAGCATCGGGTTTGCCCCTTTAACCAGACTCGGGAGTGACCTCAACACCATGGAAACAGACACACGTAGTGATTTTATTTCTACCAGCAATTGCCCCACTCCCTTTGGCTGTACCAAGTTCCCCTTACCATATTGGAGGCCAAGTCCATCGTTTTCCAGGACTCCTGTAGTTAGTGGCATTCTGGCTCTTACTCACAATGGTGTTCATTTTCAAGCATGAGCCTCGGACCTAATTCGAAGTGGTCCCCTGCGCGAGGACCCCCTACCTCCCGAACGGGCCTTGCTGCCTTCCGGTGGGAGATTCTTGTGGCTAGGAGCCGACGAGACAAGCCCCTGGAAAGGCCCAGCTCCTGGCTGTGCCCCATGCTGGCAAGCAGGCTGCCCGGGGCTGGACCCTCCTGGGCTCCTCATCGCTCCGGCCCCGCCCGCCGGGAGCTCCACGGCTTCTAGATGAGACAGCATGACTGGAGCAGAGGACAAGACCCCCAGGCCTCCCTGTGACATGTCACACTAGCCTGTGCCCCTCGTTGCCAGGGCACGAGTGTGGCAGCGGGCAGACTCGGGACGGCCAGTTCTGCTGGAGCACGTCTCCCAGCAAGCTCCATGGAGTGGTGCTTTCCTCCACATGCGGCAGGTTTTGACCTCAGAATGTGACCGACTCAGCAGAGAACCGAAACAAACCACAGAGAGTCACCCAGCTTCTGGGGACCCAGCAGTCACATGCCTTTACTATGCCAGGAAATTCTTGTCTAGGAAGAGGAAGTTGCAAATAACTTGATTGTTTATTTCAGGAACTTCCCCCAAATCCATTTATCCAAGCATGAAATTTAAGTTAGCCAAGCAGCTGGCCGCCGTCGGGGTGAGACCCCGCCTGAGCGCACTAGGTCGCTGCGCGTTGTCCAGGGCGCCGTTTATCCTCACAGCTCCCCTCCAAAGCCTGTGCTTTGACGCAGCCACTGATGGTAACCAACTTCACTCAACCCCCGTCAGATGCTGTCCTTGAAAGTCGTGCCTTAAACCAGATTTCACAAGTCTAATTGAAAGCACCCCACCCTTGACCTCGCTCTTCTAAGAAGTTTGATTTTGCTTGACTTTGGTGGTGGGTGGTGAGAGCCCCCGCGGGGTGTAGGGGTCTTGGCTGGGAAATCTGAAACCAACATCCTTTCCTAGCCCCGTGTCAAACCACACTGGTGGCAGACATGACTTCCTGTCCTCACGAGAAACAGTTCCGGGACAGGGTGTCCTTTCTCATTCCATAGTCATACTCGGTAAGAACAAAGTAAACTAACTTCTGGCCCCAGAACATTCTCGCTCCCAGAAGGGAAGTGTGTGACCCAAAACTTGGTGGAGCCTCATCTCGGCTCCTCCTGAGTCTTGCCCCCGGCTGCGTCCACCAGACCAAGTTGACGATGTCCGAGACTCAGCCTGGCCTCAGGTTCCCACCTGGAAATCGCCGTGGGCTCTCAGGCTCTGTGTGTTTCTACTGCACTGACTCCAGCAGGCTCAGCTTTGCTTGCTCAGCAGGCTGTTGCGCTGGTCATTTGGGGGGGACCCATGACCAGTAGCTACAACTGGGAAATGTGGGGACCACCTTTGTTACCTCTGATGGGCCTGGTGGCTCGGGTGGCTGCACACAAGGTAGAAAGAGACCACACACATCTTCAAAGTCGGTTGTGTTCAGTTCCCATGTCAATCAGCCGAAGACGCAGGAAAAGTGTCCGAGGCCAGCTAGGTGTCCTGCGTGGGGCCGCACGTGGCCCCTGATCCCTGCACGCCTCGCCTGTACACAGGGCCTGCGGGTATGCGAAGCGCTCCTTTCTTCCTGGGCTCCTCTTCACCTTGAGGGACGACGGCCTGTGGTCTGAAAGGCAAGGACAGGTCGCTTACCGGGAGCACAGACTGCGCCCGTCACACGGCAGGGCCTGCGTGTGAACTGAGTTTTGTTCTGTTTGGTTTTTCTACTTCTTCTCGAGACCATATTGGAGATCTCTCGTTTGCAAAGAAAGCCGTTCATCTAAAAGGTATTGGCATGAGTATCATTCGTATTTAGTATTTTTTATTTGAATTTCTTCCTCAACCTGAACTTTACTGAGAAGGGTGTTTTACCATATCCAGTGAGCTCAGCAGGTAGAGCGCACGACCCTTACTCTGCACGTCCTGAGTTCAAGCCCCCACACTGTGTGCGGAGTCTACTTAAAGAAAAAGTAAGTAAAAGATTTTTTTAAATGTTCCAGCTGGAGATTTTCCAGGCAAGGAGCTGCTATCAGCTGACGTTGTTTTTTTTTAATGTTTTGTACATGTTTGAAAAGTGCATATCCTGTGTATCAGATCAATGTTGGTCTTTTGCATAAAACATTTACATATCAAAGGATCAAGTCATAAGAAGGAACCATGAGTGACCTTTCAAAATGATCATGAAGTAGGGAGAGACACCTAAATCCTGATACAGCAAGCCTGAAGCTATAAAGAAACACATGAGTAAGTTTTTGTCTGGAAACTACCATGAACAAAGCCAAAGACTGGATTCTGTCCTGAACTGGGATAGGGTATTCACGGCATCCATGGGGCTGGATCGCAGCTGTGACCCCGACTACGGAAAGAGCTCTCATGACTAAGAAGACAAAGCTGTGGGGGCGCCTGGGGGCTCAGACGGTTAAGCGCATATCAGGTCACCATCTTATGGTCCATGGGTTCGAGCCCAGTGTCGGGCTCCGGGCTGACAGTGTGGCGCCTGCTTGGGATCCCCTGCTTGGGATTCTCTTTCTCCACTCCCCCCACCCCTCTTGCTCTTCTTGCTCTTTGTCTGAAAATAAATAAGTAAACTTAAAAAAAAGAAAAAGTTGTGGAAGTCTCAGAACAGATACCACTAGATCAGACTCAGAAAAGAAATTCAGAGGCTGATGATGATAATAAAGACGTGTTTAGCATTCATACTTGAAGAAAGGCAAATAAAACGCAAGCTACGCTTTCTCACTGATTACATTTGCAAAGGTGAAACTTCTGGCCAAAGCTAGTGTTTTGCAGGCCACTTGGGCTGTATCTGGCAAAATGACAGCGCAACCCGGCTCCTGGAAGTCTCTGCTAAAGACACCCTTGCCTACGTGTGCACAAACACACATGCCAGAATTCCAGATTGTTTATGACAAACAGAAAACCTGGGACCGGCCTGGGTGACTGCCCAGAGGGTTCCGCGCAGCGTGTGCGTCTGCGAGGGTGCCGTCCGTCGAGCCGCAGGGAACAGCACCCGGAGTGCAGTGTGCGTTGCAGAGGGGGCCGGGGCTTTGCGGGGCCACCTCGGGGGAGGAGACGCCAGGCTGGGAAAGGGTTTGTGAGGAGCAGGCAGTTTTAAAAGGAAAAGTTTGTTTTAAACAACGGTTCTCTAAAAATGTTCTGGCTAGGGGAAAAAAATGGGGGGTGGGGGACCTGGTGGCCCGGACAGGACAGGGACTCCGCGTGATCCCAGGCTGGCTTCGCTCCCGGCCTGCTAGCCCGTTGCCTTAGAAACCGGCGCAGAGTGTGGGAGTCGGTTATCTCCGCCGCCATGGAGGCGGTGACTCAGCAGAAAACCCAACTCGAGCCGGCGGTCTCCGTTCACCAGTGTGGCCTGCCGACTCTTATTCTCTTCTAGAAAAAACAGTCACAAAAGACAAAATGTATGTTTTGGAGAACCGGCTGCGGAAGCATGACTTGAGCTGCTCTGTCCTTGAGATAAGGACCCGAGGAGAGAAGGGCTGAGAAAGTTCCCAGACCCAGATTCAAGGAGGTCACAATGTTACAAATATCACCCAACACGGATGCAAAGCAAATCGCAATAGGCAGAGAGGCCGAGGGGAGGACCCCGGGGGTGCGGGTGGGGAGGACGCGGGGTTTGGCACAAGGCTGGGAGGGTCTGACCTTTGCAGACCCCTGGGGCTTAGGAACCTCAGAGACCTCTCCTACTCCCGTCAGGCTCCCCTCAGGAACCAGAGAGCTGACTAACAATGCGTGGGCCGCGGAACCTGTGACACCCCGGAACCGTGTGGCCACAGATCCCCCCACAACTGGAATGAGCCCGGCAGGAATGGACCCCGGCATGTAGAGCCATCCAGCCAGTCAGGGTGGGGCCCGAGGAGGAATGAAGAGGAGAGGAAGGCAGAGGGCTGACCAGAGCCTTACAAAACCAGGACCCTTGCCTCTGGCCGCCGGCCTTCGCTTTCAAATGTCCCCTCCCTGTAAAGAGAGCTTTCCAACTATTCCACCTTCCTGATCTTACACTCGAAGACGCTTTTGCCTGCTGTTCCTTCGATGTCCACGTCTTCAGTCTGCTAAGGGATGAGACAATGAATCCAGGGTGTGAGGGAAAAAATCCCGCAACAGGATTAAAGTGTCGGAAGTCCCAGGCAGAGAAGAGGAGCCAGAGGAGAACAAGACTTTCCGTACCGGGCACAGGAGCCTCTGTGCCGGAGGAAGCGGTGCCTGGGGGCTCAGGCGGTTGAGACGCTTGGTTTTGGCTCAGGTCATGGTCCCAGGAGCGCGGGATTGAGCCCCGTGTCGAGCTCCTGCTTAAGATTCTCTCTCTCCCTCTCCCTCTGCTCCTCATCCACTCTCATCTCATGGTCTCTCTCTCTCTCTAAGAAAAATATCATAAAATAATAAAAAAATAACAATGAAGGCCAAAAAAAAAAAAAGGGAGGCAAAACGAGCACATTTCAGGCAAAGACTGGGGCAGGGCAGCGCCGGGCCGCCCGTACCACAAGGAGTCCTGCTCACGGCGGGGAGGCGGAAGGCGCCATGAGGCCGCACTTGACCCCTACAAGCACGGCTGCCGAGAAAACGACGGAGCGTAGCACGGGCTGCTGAGAAGTCCCGCCCACCGCCCGGGCGGGTGGATTATGGCTTCAGAAAGCCGTGCAAGCCTCTAGGATGAATAAACACCCGGAGGACACGCGCCTTTCTCAATAGCGTAGCTGTCACATACATGGTCACTGGAAATATTCTCATGTGTCCGTTGTGGGACCCACTCGTCAGGACCAGAATATTCATTAATGTCCGTATAGTGAGGTTGCCCTCCTGTTGTTTTTCGGACCCAATTTTCTGCCTGGAAATGAAATAATTTGAGGAAGAAAAGGAGGGAGGGATCCAGGAAGGCACGGAGGGCCCTAGAAAGGGCATATATGTGACTAACTGTAAATAAACGTGGACTGTTTGACACCAGTAATGCCTTTGGGGGTTTAAAATACATGAAAACAACAGTGTCAAAGGCAAGGGGGAGGGGTAGATGCGGGGATGCGTGAGGGTAACTCTGGAGGCAGAAGGTGGGTGCTGAGCAGAAAGGAGAAAGGAGGGAGTGAGGGGCCACTAAGGCAACTGCGGGGTGGGGTGCGTTCGGGGGCTCAGACACCTGCCTGGAGGGGGCTCGGGCGCCTGCCTTGGGGGGACTTGCAGAGCTCCTGCTGGGTTGCAACATTTCCGAGAGGCAGAGGCTATGGTAACACAACCCCTCTGAATTGTACACAAATAACAATGATAGGTATTGTGTGGATAGTTTGCCACAATAAACAGACAACAAAACCAAGTTGGTAAATGATAACATTACCCTGCAGCCCCTCCCTACCCACGCACTTCTAGGCCGCCACTGACTGGAGTTCTGTCCCGAGAGATAAGTGTGCACCACCTACAACAGCACAGGAGCAGATGGACCCGGCATGTGTGTGTTTTGGTTCGCCTTCACTCAGCGTAGTTACTCTAAGAGCAGGAGTCCTTCCCTTTTAACCGCTGAGCACTTTTCCATTGTACGAACACACCGTTTGTCTCTGCAGGCACCTGACGTCCATCTGGGTTCTTTCCGCCGTCCGGCTGTTGTGAACAGAGCTGCTGTGAACAGCGGTCTTTGTATGAATTCAGTTCTCGCGCACATCCGGCAAGTGGAGTATTGTATCAAGCAGTATCAGTGCATGGTAACATTCTGGGGTGGATGGTAACACTTTGGGGTGGATGGTAACATTCTGGGGTGGATGGTAACATTCTGGGGTGGATGGTAACACTTTGGGGTGGATGGTAACACTTTGGGGTGGATGGTAACATTTTAAGGCACTGCCAAACCAGTTTCCAAAGTGGCCAAACCGTCTTACATTCCCATGGGCACTTGATCGCTCTGTGATCCCCTCGTGAATGGAAAGGGCGGACGAGGAGTAAGCCAATAAGGAGGAACGGACACAGCGTGACTCCGGGGCCACAGCACCCAGCCCGGCACGCTGCAGGGGCGGAGGGGCAGATCGGCCTGTGTGGGCGCAGCGGGCAGATTGGTGACAAAGTCGCTGGGGAAAGACAGGCTTTTTACTACCTGGTGTGGGATGAACCGGACGTCCGTGGGGTGGGGGGGAAGGACATCTCAGTGCCTGTCTACCACCAGAAACAAAAATCAATTGGAGCAGCTCCAGCTGCTCTGAATTCTAGGCCAGAGGTGTGTGCATGTACATGATGGTGGCACCTGATTGTCCCCTAGGCCCCCGCCATCATGGCATTTGGACACAGCGCGACAGATGAACCCTGGCCTAGTTGGCACAGCACGGAAGGCAGCATCCACCTTCCAGGGACCCGCGCTGCCGACCCCAGGCCCACAGGCGGAGCCGAAGTCACAGCCTTAGGCGCGCCCGCCGGGTCTGACCCTGTCCGTAAGTATTCTTGTCTGGCTCTGTGCGTCAGAGCGACGCTGATAAAACACCTGAAGGAAACGAGGGCACACGTCACCATGCCCTAGAACGTTCGCAGCAGCCCCAGCAGCACACAACACAGAGGTCCGTCGAGGGTCTCAGGGACACAGCGTGACACAGTCACACAGTGGCCGCTACATGGGAGTGAAAACCAACACCACTGCTTCGGCACCGTAGCCAGTGAAGAAAGCCGGACATGTTCTACATGATTCCATTAAAAACGGTTTTTTAATGTTTATATACATTAGAGCGAGAGACAGAGCACAAGTGCGGTAGGAGCACAGGGACAGGGAGACACAGAATCGAAGCAGGCTCCAGGCTCTGAGCTCTCAGCAGCAAGCCTGACACGGAGCTCGAACCCACAAACCATGAGATGATGACCTGGGCCGAAGTTAGACACTTAACCGACTGAGCCACCCAGGCGCCCCTTAGCAACTTGCTTCCCATGGAGGGACTGCAGCACAGTGCAGGTCACCAGAGGTGACAGAGCCTGCCCCAGGAAGAAGCCACATGGAATGTTTAGGTGTCCTACCCCAGTGGGTCTTCTGCTGACCGCCAGCCACAAGGGCAGGGGCAGGAGGTTCCGGTGGCCTGTGGCCGACACTGACTGGAGGCTCGGGCTGTGCGGCCGGAGTCCCACGCAAGTAACAGGTTTGTGGGCAAAATACATGTCATGACCTTAGCCCTGAGTTTTGGGGTGGTCTAGTACACGCATCATGGCCCAGGCCGTCGCTCTCACCCGGCTGTGTTCCACTTGTGAAAAGTCACTGAGTCGTAAGGGCAGACTTCGAGTACTTTCCTGCCATTACGTTGCACCTCCCTAGTGAAGTCTGTTCACAAAGCCTAACTTCCGGGCGCCGGGCTGGGACAGCTGACGGAAGGTGCTGTTACACACTGAGAGAGGCAGGAAGCTGGTGGGGACCGGGAGGCCAAAGCTCCGTTTTCTTATTTGCGCTTGTGAGATCTGAGTCGGCCCGTGGGACTTGTCTGGCGGAAGCACGGGCGAAACTCTCAGGGGAGACTTCGTTGCTGGAGACGTCATTTGGGAACAGTCAATATGCAGACGCTGTGTGCGGCCATGGGGATGAGTGGGGTCAGCACAGGAGTGAGCGGAGGGGGTGAGGGGCCCAGGCCCTGCCCCCCACGGCCTCCCCCGCTTGTAGAGGATACAGACGGGGCAGTGTCGCAGAGGTCACAGAGAGCAGTCTGAGGGGCCGTCGGACAAAGTCACAAAGGGACTAGGCAACATGACCACCGGTGGCCTTGACCCAGCACTCTGGCGGTTAGAAGTGAAGACGTTTGCCCATCAAGAGGAGCAAAGGGTTGGGGCTGTGAATGGCTCAGAGTTCCTCAAGAATGGATGCTCCTGGGACACGTGCCAGGCTGCAGGAGAAACATGGCGTCGGCCTCAGGATTGAGGAATTCTCCAGAACAGAGGAGAGACTTGCGATTCTGGCCATGGTGGGATAAGAAATACCAAAATAGCCCTCTGGTTGTAAACAACTAGAAAACCAGGCAACAGGCTGTGCGGGACTGTGACCACAAGGAAACCAAACGCATTTTTAAAGCCACCCCATCTTTCTGTTTATTAAAGCTAACAAGCCAATAGTGCAGAAAAAATACAAGACCAGGTACATTTGATTAATCCAGAAGAAGTCAGGAATGGAGGAGAAAAGGAACAAAGAGCACAGGAGAAGAACAGAAAACAAATAGCAAAATGGTAGACTTACCCTAAGCATTCCGTGTAAATGGTTGGGCACCTGAATGGCTCAGTCAGTTGAGCATCTGTCTCTTTTTTGTAAGTTTACTTATTTTCAGACAGAGAAAGGGCACAAGTCAAGGTGGGGAGGCAGAGAGAGAGAAAGGGAGAGACAGAATCCCAAGCAGGTTTTGCACAAACAGTGCCTGTCTTGGGGCTTGAACTCACAAACCGTGAGACCAGTACGTGAGCAGAGATCAAGAGTCAGATGCTCAACTGACTGAGCCACCCAAGTGCCCCTAAATAGAGCAATTCGAAGGCACAGGTAATGGGCTGGCTGCAAAAGCGAGTGCCAAGCCACATGCCGCCTGCAGGTGCACTTTAAATGAAGACACAAACGGGTTAAAAGAACAGAGCTGACAAAGCACAGCAAGAAATAAATGAAGCCTCAGGAAGTTGGAGCGGCCACAGCAGAGCACGCATCACAAGAAGGAACATTACCAGGGAAAAAGATGGGCACTTTCTGATAATGAAAGGGTCAGCTTATCGAGAACATTTCGTCCGAAATGTGTACGTACTCAATGAGTGCCTCTCTCTGCCCCTCCCGTGTTTGCATTCTTTCTCTCTCGAAAAAATAAATACATGTTCAAAAAAGCCAGGAAACAAAAACATGTAACTAAAATATATAGACAAAATCCTTAAATATATGGAAATTAAATACGCTTCTAAGGAAGTCATTGGTTAAAGAAGTAATCAGAAAATATGAACTCAGGACGCCTGGGTTGCTCAGTCAGTTAAGCGTCTGACTTCAGCTCAGGTCATGATCTTGCAGTTTGTGGGTTTGAGCCCCGTGTCAGGCTCTGTGCTGACAGCTCAGAGCCTGGAACCTGCTTCGAATTCTGTTTCCCTCCCTCCGTTCCTCCAGTTCATGCTCTGTCTCTCAAAAAAATAATAAACATTAAAAAATTAAAAAACCATTATGAATTCAATGATAATGAAAATAGAACATATCTAAGTGCATAGAATGCAGCTAAAGACATTCTTAAAGGAATTTATAGCTTTAAGTAGGTTACAAAAAGTTTTAATTTTTTTTGGAGTAGGCTCTGTGTACAAGAGTCACACACTCCACTGACGGAGCCAGCCAGGTGCCCCAAGAAAGGTTTAAAATAAGTGATTTGACGTTATACTTTAGGAAGCTGGAAAAGATTGGAGCGCCTGGATGGCTCAGTCGGTTGAGCATCTGATTTTGGCTTGAGTCATGATCCCAGGGTGGTGGGATCGAGCCCCACATCAGGCTCACTGCCTTTTTCTTTTTGAGCGAGAGAGAGAGAGCACACAAGTGGGTAGAGAGGCAGTGGGAGAAGGAGAGAGACAATCCCAAGCGGGCCCCATGCTGTCAGCTTGGGACGTGAACCCCCAAACAGTGAGATCATGACCTGAGCCGAAATCCAGAGTAACATAGATGCTTAACCAATTGAGCCACCCAAGCGCCCCTAAGGATTTTAAAGTAATCCCTATACCCCAACCTGGGGCCCAAACTTACCAGCAGAGCCGGCCAGGCACCCCTAAAGGAATTGATTTTGTAACTAAAAACCTTCCCACAAAGAAAACCCCGGGGGGAGATGGCTTCATTGGTGACTCCATCAGTTACTTAATGAAGTAACACCAAGCACAAGCCCTGTAAGAACATAAAAGAAGGGAACATTTTCTAATTTCTTTCATGAGGGTCCTGATAGTCAAGCCACAAGAATATTACCAGAGAACTGCAGGTCAACACGCCTCCTCATCATCGTAGATGCAAAAGCTTCCCAGAGATGTTAGCAACGGCAAAAGCCGACATTTTGCTCCCAGGTTTGAGAACAAGGTAAGGATGTGCATTTTCACCACTTCTACTATTCAGCATTTGATTAGAGGCCCTACCCGGTGCAATAAGGAAAGAAAAAGAAATGAAAGGCGCACAGATTGGAAAAGAAGCAGTAACTGTCTTTATTTTCGGAATTACAGACTGTGTACGTAGACTATTGCAAGGTATTTGCCCCCAAAATGACGAGAGCTTGGGTCATTCCTTGGCTTTGGCACCAAAAGAATACAAAATGAAAAGCCCATTAGAGCTAATAAGTGTGTTTAAGCAAGGATCATAATGCAATGCCATTATTCAAAACTCAACTGCATTTCCAGAAACTACCAATGATCAATTACAAATGGAATAAGATACCATTTACAGTGGCATCAAAGCCCATAAAATACATGGGCATGGAAACCAGAGGCTCCAGGGGACTTTTGGGGGGCAGGGGGGTGTGTCCGACGTTCTGGGTTGGATATTTATGAACCCCGAGACGAAAAGCATCGGAAAAACGAAGGCTGTCAGGGCAAAACACGGCACAAGTAGAGGCAGAGATCGAAACTTGAGCTTTTATTTCTCCAGGACAACTTGGACTTCACCAATGCCTAGCTTCGTGGGGCGTGTAGTGTGACTCATGGCCGCAGACACAAAATCACTGTAAGCCTGAGCTACTGGCAAAGACACACGATTACATGAACCCTGCCTTTAAAATCGTGAGCCTCAGTTTCTTCTTCCTCCCTCCCGCCTCGGCTCCAGCGTCCCGCCTTCCCAGGGCTCCTTCCTCGCTGTCCAGCTTGCACAGGGCTTGGGCTTAGCCCAGCCTGGGGTTAGCAGCCCGTCTGTCACAGTCAGTGCCCGGGCCTGAGGCCGAGCCCGTGGCCTCTGGAGCCGGATGCGGCCTGGTACCCGTCGGGAGGCGCACCCCGGGTGGCCCTGACTATCACGCGGTCGTGTTCGGCTGGCTCCCAGGTCCTGGGTGAAGCCCACGGACCCCAGCCCGACGAGGGGCTTCTGCTGGGCTCTCTCCAAACTCCCTTTCCAGCCGGTGAACTGAACCACGGGGTGGCCACACCTGGCTTTACCAAATCACAAGTGCCTGGGAGGGCACCCAGCCCCACCCGCTCGGGCTCACAGGGCGGACCCTCCGCCCCGGGCTTCGGCAGGGTCCTCGGGGAAGGGCCGCGCTGCCCGGTTCCGAGGGGTGCCGGCTCTGGCTGACTGTGCCGCCACCCCCGCTCACCTCTCTTCCCCGGCCTTCCTCCCACAGCTCTGCACCCCTCGGGTGAGAGCAGCTTGCCTGCCCCCCAGACGCCGGGGTCCCACCCTACCGACGGCTTGTGGCGGCCAGCCCGGGCGGCTCTGGGCCCAGCCTGTGCCTGCTGTCCCCTGTGAGGAGGAGACCCCCACCCACCTCCGCCCACGGGCTGCCGAGGACTCGAGAGCCATGAGAACTTCTAACTATGAGAACTTTGACTTCCAGGTTTGGGGAATCTGCCAGGTGAGCGGATCAGCTCTGGAATTCGTCACTCTCTTCCGGCCCCTGCCTGTCGGCGCGCTCCCCGCCGAGGCCTGCAGGAGGAGGAAACGGCACTCAGCGACCGAGACCCTGACCGCGACATGGGCGGCTCTGCAGCCGCCACAAGGCCCGGGTTCCCATCTCGGCCCCCCGGGCATTCTCTGGAAGCAGGGCTTTCTATCAAATTGCACCTGGAACGGAAAATACCTGTTGGGGCTTCGTACGTTCTGGAAGCATGGGGGCGGAACGTGCAGCTTCCCGAGGGAGGTGGGGGGGGGGGGCAGGCCGCCACTAGCCACCGTCACAAGGGGAGGCCTGCCCTCGGGCTGCCCCCACCGCACGGAACAGACACTCTTGCCGCCTGCGCTCCGGCCCCCGCCCGGGGGTCCCCGGCGCCCGGCGGTACCTGGCAGGGAGCCGGACGACAGCAGCTGCAGGCTGTCCAGGACGCCGTCCTCATACAGGGCCAGCTTCCGCACCATCTTCTGCCGGGCTGGGTTGATGACGATCTGCGGAGGCTGCGATGACAGAGAGCTGCCCGAGAGTGACCCTGGGGTGGGGACAGTGTCCTCTGAGCTGTGGGGGTCACCGTCCCTGGGAACTCGTTGCTGACGCTCCCAGAGGCGGGCACGGCCGGGCCGGGAACCCCGTCCCGGATGAAGCCTTCCTGGTCCCCAGCCTTCAGGAAGGGAGCTCCTGGCCTCTTGTCACCCACCTGGAGGTGAGGGCCTGGCACTTGCTAAGAACAGAGGGAGATTAAGAGCAGTCCCCGAATTCTCTCCTCCCAAAAGTCTGGGGGTGGGGAGTATGGGGACTGTCACCAAAGGAGACCCCTAGTCCCTCTTCTGGGCATCTGTCCCCAGCTACCTTCCATAGCTGTCAGCTGGGGCCCTTGGCCACTCCCCCAGCTCGACGCTTGGGTGGCATCCCCATGAGTACTGCTGGCCTTCCCGAAGGGTGCCGAGGCCCGCCCGGCGGCCCCTTGCCCGGGGCTGCCCGGCAAAGCCAGGCCTGGGGGGCTGTTCGGGCTCAGGTGCCAGGAATGCAGGTCAGTGGACAGGCCGGACACACTCTCGTCACTCTCCACGGGCTGGTTGGGGCCTTTTTGGAGCCAGTCTGGAGCCTGGGCTGGGGCTCCTGGGGGAACCGCGGGGGGCCGCCGGGGGCCGGCAGCGCTCGGGGTGCTGCTGGTCATGAAGACATAGGAGCTCTCCTGGGGCTCCAGCGCCGGCCCTGCCGCGGCTGCTAGCAGCTTCTCCAGACTCTCATACACCTGTGCGGACAGAGGGACGCTCTCAAGGGGTGGCCTGGATGGGGTCTCTGTGGCTCTCCGCGGCCGGGCCAGGACTGGCCACGCGGACCAGTCACAGCCCTCAGGTGCAAGGGCCCTGCTCTGGGCCATCTGTGCCCTGGGGCTCGGGCCTCCTGGGGGGCTGCAGGGACCACTGAGCTGGCACGCGCCGCATCGGTCCTTTGCCTTTTTGTCCCTGTCACAAGGAATGCCGATTAGTCACGGCCTGTAAAACAAAGGACCAATATTGGCTTTTCCCTTTCTCCTAGAGAGCAAACTGCACTGCCCTCCTGCCCTCAGAAGGGCGGAGGGAGAGGGGTGGGTCAGGGAGGGGCCAGGAAAAGGCAGATGCAGTGGCACCGTGTACCCAGGAGGGGGCGCAGCAAAATCCCTTTGCTTCTATCTAGCAGGGGGAGTACCATGTCTGAAGACACGGTCTGTAGGTGCCACCTCCGGCTCAGCAGCACGAGGAGTACAGGGCTTCCGACATGCCACTGTCCCCTGCCCCGGGGAAGCCAGAGCCCCGAATGCTCCCTGCGCCTCCGTGCAGGGGTACCTGGGTCATGGGGGGTCTCCTCTTGGCCCGGCGGTGCAGACAGCAGCAAGCCAGCTGGCCCAGCGCCAGGCCCAGCTCAGGGGGGCATGGCCCGGGCCGGGGGTCCAGGTGCTTCTTACAGATCTGGGCGGCGATTGGGGCAGCCCAGGCGTCTGCGGCCAGACCTGCCTGGAGTGCGGTCTGGGTGCTTTTCAGGGCCACCCCGGCTTCCTCAGCCTCTTCTTCGACCAGGTCTTTCTGTGGGATGGATACTATGAGTGTGGCCACTGCAGGGGAGGTCATGCCTTCAGCCTCATTCCCTAGGCTCTCATCACTGACTCCCACGGTCTTTCTTCAGACTTTTTAAGCACCTGCTGTGTGCCCAGCAGTGCCAGAGGCCGTAGGGACACAGTGACAAACAGAGCACTCTGGGCCCGCCTTCATAGAACTGACTTCCTGGTGTGGGGGAGACACCAGCAAGCCTGTAAAGCAATAGAAACACTTCAGTGGAGAGGCCTGTCGGGCTGCTGAGCAGGGCCTGAGCAAGCAGCACTCAGGCTGGGGTCTGAAGACACGAACTAGCCAGAGGTCAGAGTCAGGAAGGGAAGGGAGGAGCCCACAGAGAGGTGCCCAGGGGTGCAAACAGGACTGGAGGCCATCTTGAGTTCTGACGTGGGACGGGCCGGAAGGAAGTACCTGGGGGGGGGGGTGGGCTTTCAGGCAGAAGGAAGGGCTCATGCAAAGACCCTGGGGCAGGTAGCAGGGAGCTAGCTGAATTTGGAGGACAGAGGGGCGGCTGCTGCTAGCAAGACCTGGGGAGTTGTGGCCGCGGTGAGGGGCTGGGCCTTTACACCAAGCACAGTGCGGAGGCGGAGGGGCTTCCCCAATCTCTTTATTTTCCTTTTTCTTAACATTTTATTAATTTTTGAGAGGCAGAGAGAGACAGTGTGATCAGGGGAGGGGCAGAGAGAGAGAGAGGGAGACACAGAATCTGCAGCGGGCTCCAGGCTCTGAGCTGTCAGCACAGAGCCTGATGCAGGGCTCGAACCCACGAACCATGAGATCATGACCTGAGCCGAAGTTGGACGCCCAACTGACTGAGTCACTGAGGCGCCCCTTCGCGAACCTTTTTGTTTCTGAAAGAGTGCTTTGGCCATGGTATGGAGGGCAAATATGAAGGAAGGAACCAAGGAAGACCAGGCAGCGGTGACATGGTGGAGGGCAGCCCAAGTTGGGGCTGGCGCTGCACATGGGGCCAGCGGGAGGTGCTTGTGGATGAGGCTGGCGAAGCAAGCACGGCCCCCGTCCGGCCCCCTGGTTCCAGTCCAGACCCGGTGACACTTGGCAACAGTCAGAAACCAGCCGGAGCCGGAGCAGCAGGACGTAGGCTGCTCGTGAAGTGTACTGAACAAACGTGGATGGGCCACGTTCTGGGCACGTGTGTTAAGTCTGCTCGAAGGTGGGGCGCCTGGGCGGCTCGGGCGGTTCAGCGTCCGACTCAGTTTTGGCTTGGGTCATGATCTTGTGGTTTCGTGGGTTGGAGCCCTGCATCGGGCTCTGCGCTAACAGAGTGGAGCCCGCTTGGAATTCTCTCTCCCTCTCTCTGTCCCTCCCCTACTTGCATTGTCTCTGTCTCTCTCAAATAATAAAAAAAAGTCTCTTTGCAAGTGGGGAGACAAGCCCAGTGCGGAGCAGGGATTTGCTCCAAGACCGACAAGCCGGGACTGGAAGCAGGTCTCCTGTCCCTTGGCCCTGTGTCAGTCCTGCTCTCCCCTGCAGCCTGCCCGATCTCCCACCCCTGCTGCCGCAGGGGACCCGTGTTCTGTTTCCTACTATGGCCTCTTGTCCCAGAGCACTGGGATGCCCCCTTCCCCACTCCCAGCCTGGGTGGGGGCTGAAGAGGCCCAGAGCATCCCCAAAAGACAGACAGGTTTTTCCTCAGCAAGGTCAAGGGAAGCTGTCTGGAGCCCTGCCTACTTTCAAAGATGAGTCAGCAGTAGCAGAGGCTGGCTTCTGTGGGGCCCTGCATTCCAGATCATTCCACCCTCCAGGGCTGCACCTGTTGGTTACCAGGAGTAGTGCTTCCCTGCCTCCCTCTCCGCCTCTCTCCCTCCCTGCTGTCTCCTCGCCCCCGCCCCCTGCCTCCCTCACTGGCCCACCTTGGGAGGCTCACCAGATACTTGGTCCTGGCACCATTTGTCCTCACGGCCCTCTGGCCGGCCAGGGTCTCCAGCACTACCTGGAGAGGGCAGGACGGAGAGGGTGGCAGTGGCTTCTGGGTTGGCACAGAGGGCCACATGCAGGGGAGCTCATGGGGTGGACGGGGTGGCCTGGCTCAGAGAGGCTGCTGAGGCATGGATCCGGGTGGACAGGGGCTTGGCTCTCGGAAGGACAGATGGGGACTGGCTGGCAGCAAGGACAGAGCCACGTGGGGCCGGAGCTCAGGGACCTTGTACCAGGAGTCAGGTGCGGGGCCAGGGGAGGGGCCCGCGTCGGGGAGGGAGGGGCCCTGGAGCCGAAGCCCCATGAGCTTCCTGCCAGGTCGACTTCTGGCCCCACATGCTGCTCTCTAGGTCCTAGTGCCTTAGCTGGGCCGCAGACCCCCCCCTCCCCCAAACCCCAAAGCGACAGAGAGGCCTGGGCAGCTCACCACACCGAAGCTGAATGTGTCGGTATCCACAGCCAGCCTCCCCGTCTTGACATACTCCTCGGGCAGGTAGGCCAGGGTGCCGCGCACGGTCCGCGTCCGGGCCACGGTGCTGCTCTGGCTGGGGCTGGCCCCCGCGAAGCGGCTGAGACGGGCCAGGCCAAAGTCTCCCAGTTTGGGCATCAGTCTGTCATCCAGAAGGACGTTGGAGCTTGGGGAGGGAAGGAGCAGCGTCAGCTCAGGCCTGGCCTGCTGCGTACCCCAATACCTGCCTGGCACCGACGAAAGAGGACTCGGGACTACCAACTCGCACCTCGCCCACCGAGAGTGGCTGGTGCTGCCCGGCGGTCCCGCTACCCGGGTCACCCCCTGCTTCCACGCCTGTCCCGTGCCTGCTACTTGGTGACCCGGGGCCCCCAGCTCTGGTGGCCCAGGCCTCAGGGCTGCACCCTGTCCCTCACCTCAGCCTCAAGCAGGAGAGGGCAGGCCTATTCTCATGGGGGACACCCAGAGCAGGGCTCCTTGGGACTCGGAGAGCGAGTGCCACTGCTCCCTGCCGGCAGAAGGTTCAGGAGCGTCATCCCTTGCGGCGGACTGCACACGGGGAGCCCTCAGAGGCTGCGGGGGCCTGGCCGTGTCCCCTCCTCACCTCTTGATGTCTCCGTGGATGAGGCTGGGGCTGTCCTGATGTAGAAACTGAATGGCCCGCGCTGTCCCCAGGAGGATGTCCAGTCTCTGAGGCCAGGAGAGAGGCGGACAGGCCTGGCCGAGGAAGCAGAGAGGCGCAGGAGAGGCTGGGAGGCCCCCGTCCTTGACCCCGACCCTCCCTCTGCCTGTCACTGCAGGATCCAGACAAGCTGCTTCACTCCCTGGGCCTCAGTTTCCCCTTCTGGAAAATCAGGAGCCAAATGTCCGTGATCTACTTCACTTCAAGAAGGTCGAGACTCTGCTCTTCCAATGCTTTGTAAAGCCTGGCGAGGAGGGGAGGGCGGCTGGGGGCACTGCCCTCCTCCTGGGGTACACAGGGTGTTGTGGAGGCTTTCTCCGCCCCCCAGCATGGCGCGCTTATCCCCAGAGCCAAAGTGCCCCCTGTGCCGTCAGCCCTGTGTCTCGTGGGCGCGTCACTAGATGTTGCGGCCTACTGTCTCCAGGGGCAAGGCTGATGGGGCCCTTCAGCTACTCTACTTGCCGACGGGAGAAGCCTGGCTCCGCTCACTACGTCCGTCAGTAGCCCCCTTTCGATTTTATTTATTTGTTTTATTAATTTTTAAGCTTATTTATTGAGTTAGCTAGGGAGAGAGAGCACGACCACGGGAGGGGCGGAGAGCGAGGGGAGAGAACCCCAAGCAGGTTCTTTGCGGTCAGTGCGGAGCCCGCCTCGGGGCCCAAACCCACGAACCGTGAGGTCATGACCTGAGCTGAAATCAGGAGTCGGCCACTTAACCCGCTGAGCTACCTGGGCGCCCCAGTGACTCCCTTTTTAGAGGCGCCATGCCCGGGGCTCCCAGGGAGCAGTCTGGGAGAGGCCGTGGGCAAGGGTGCCGGCTGGGGGGACCCACTCGCGGAGCCCGAGCGCCTGGGTGCCGCGGGCCCGGGGAAGAGAGGCAGGCCAGGGTCGTCTACCTGGAAGTGCAGGCGGTCTTCCAGGGAGCCATTGGGCAGGAAGCCGTAGACGAGGCAGTAGAAGCCGCTCTCGGCACAGTAGCCGGCAAAGTCCACAATGTTTGGGTGTCGAAACCTGCTTGAGAAAGTGGGACCTCGGTGCTCTGGCCTCCAGCCTCCGCCACACTCTCCACCCGGCCAGCGCGGCAGCGGGCGGTCCCTGCTGGGCCCAGCAGGCTCTGGGGACCCAAGGGAGCCAGGCACCACGGGCTGCGGTCCTGGAGGCCAAGGGGGCCCGGACGCGGCTCTCCCTCTGTCCCCGTCCAGGAGGGACACCCCAGGCTCACCGAGACAGCTGCTCCACTTCAGTCAGGAAGCTCTGCGTCACCGCGCTCCAGTCCAGGTCCGCCCCCTGCAGCCCCCGGAGAACACGAGGGCAGGAAGGCAGCGTGAAGCTCTCGCAGCCAGGGATTGGCAGTCACTCTCACTGCCGCCTGTCCTGGGCCCAGAACAACCAAGGGGCTGGGGACCCTCAACCGGGGAATCAGAGGGCTGAAGGAGATACATGGGCAAGCATAGGGGGTAAGGTCCAGAAAAGTGAGGGTCTGCTGACGAGCGGCCAGGGCCTTCGCGGGGATGCTACACCCACCTCCTTCAGCCTCTTCACAGCGTACGGCGTGTTCCTCATCACAGCCCGGTACACGCACCCAAAGCCACCTTCCCCGATCTTCAGCTCCTCTGAGAAGTTGTGGGTGCCTTGGGAAATCTCAGTGAGGGGCCAGCAGAATGGGGAGGGGCGGGCCCCGTGCAGGAGGGACCCTGGGCTCTCTGGGTCAGGCTGTGGGAAGGTGTCCTGGATCAGGTGAAGTCCTCTGTCTTCCCCTGCGGCCCCAACTCTCCCCTGTGCCTGAAACTCACAAGCTCTCCCTACCCCAGCTGACTCCTGGTCGCCTGGCTCCTGGGTTCACAGGTGTACCAAAGGCTACCTTTTTTGCTCCTTGTCTTGACTCTTTTTCTGGGGGCAGAACCCACATACCTTGATAGAGGAAGGGTCTGGATATGGTGGTGGTGGCTGGAGGGCAGCAGGGCTTGGGACAGGACCCAGCTCGGCCCCAGAATGGGTTTGGGAGCCTGGAAGAACTTCATAAAGACACCAGTGAGAGGCAGGGAGAGACCAGCGGCATGGTCTACGGCAGTGGCCATGGTCAAGACGGACCTTTCCAAAGGAACATCAAGGCCGACACCCGGGCCCTCTTACCTGGTGAGGGGAGTGTGGAGGCTGACGTCTGCAACTTCCGGGGGCGGGGGGCCTCGGCCTCAGAGGGTCCTGGGGGACTGCTGGGCCTCGGGGTGCTGGTGCCAGGGGGCAGAAGGGGGGTGGGTGGGTGCCCTGGGATGCCAGGGAAGAAAAGGGTGGTTAGGCCCAGGACGGGGGTTGGGCGGGGGGGGGGGGGGGGGGGGGGGGGGGGGGGGGGGGGGGGGGGGGGGGGGGGGGGGGGGGGGGGGAGGGAGGAGCTCCGTGGGAGGTCCTGGGTCCAACCCGGGGCCCCGGGGTACCCGGGTCCGCTCGCTCACAGGCCGTGATGATGTCCCGCGCGCGGAGCAGCTGCAGGTGCGTGAGGATGCGCACGAGGTCGGCCACGCGGGCGTTGCGGTTGATCCAGGGCCACAGGACACTGGCCGTGCGCTGCCCGGAACGCTCGCACAGCCGCAGCTCGGTCTGGTCGCGCACGATCAGGGCGGCTGCGGGGCGGGAGGCGTCAGGCCCGGGCGCCCGGGGCCCGCGCGCCTCCCGCCCCAGCCTAACCCAGCCCGCCGCCACCCACCGAACTGGCACCAGTCGGCGGGCTCCAGGGCGTCCATCACTTTGTAGAAGCGGCACATGACCCAGGGCGGCACCTCGTACAAGAAGTGCTG
>NC_043717.1:110156842-110225032 GCF_006229205.1 Suricata suricatta
GGGGGCGCCGCGCGTGGTGTCTCCCCGCGGAGGCCGCGCCCCTTCGCCCGGCGAGGCGGCCAGGCTGGCTTCCCGGAGGAGGGGACGCCTGGGTGGGGGCCCCGAGAGATGCAGGAGCACGGTTCCGAGCCGTGGGACGAAGGGCAGGGCACGGCCCGGGACACGCCAGTCTGGGCCAGAGCCGGACCCTGGGAGCGTCACCGGGAGGTCCCCTCAGGAACTTCTGGCTTTATATGGGAGGCAGTGCAGAGTCGTCAGGGATCCAGGCAGGGCGGGGGCAGATGCGGGCCACACGGAGGACTCCCGCTGAGTCCCGTCAGCCGGCCGGGAGGCTGGGTGCAGGCAGAAGCGTCTGGAAGCTTGCAGGGCAGGCAGCCCTGCTCCTGGCATTGCTGCCCACCTTCTCTGCCCTGCATCCCATCTTTCCCGCTCCTTCAGGCACCTGCTCCAGCCGTCGCTAGCTCTTTGCAGTGTTTGCAACTTTCCCTTCTTTGCTGGCTTCTTGCCACGAGCCCACAAAACGTGTTTACGCCCCTTAAACACAGGCTTTCGGCTTCCGCGGTCCCTCCTCCCTCTGGTGGCCATGCCTCTGGCTCACTTGGCGTCCCCCCCCTGCGAGGACGGCGAAGTCCGGTCTCTCCAGGGCACCAGGCTCGGCTCCTGGCCGCCTTGGGAGTCTTCCCCGCGGCAGGCTGTCCTGCCCCTCCCCACGGTGCTCGGCAGCCACGCACTCCTTCGGATTCTCTGGCGCTCCTCCCTCCATTCCGGCAGCCACTGACCCCCTGTCATTACCCTGAACGTCTCGGGAGTCCCCTTCTTCCCCTACTGCCTCCTACCCCGGGCCCCCCGGGCCCCTAGCTCCCGCAGGCAGCGCCCCCTGCCGTGCCTGCCGTCTCCAGGGTGCCGTCCTCGCGCCTCTGCACTTGTCTGGCTCCCCCACTAGATGGGGGAAGACCCCAGCCGGCAGCAGCCGCGCCGTCCTCTTCTCGCCCGTTGGCGGCGTGCTTGCAAGGCAACAGGTCTCCTTCCCGGACCGCCCGTGCCGCCCCTGGAGGGCTCCCTTCCCGGCCGTCCTCCCGACCCGGGCCCCCGACGGGAGCCTCTTCCCAGAAGCCGCAGCCGGAGCCCCGGCGGCTTCTCGTGGGGACAGCCTTTCCCGAGGCTGCCGACTCCAGGGCGGGAAAGGCTCCGGGGCGCGCGCCGAGCCCGGGGGAGGAGCAGCGTTGCTCCCTCTTGCCTGCCGCTGGACGGCGGCTCCCGGGCCGGCTCGGCCCGCGAGAAAGGCGCCATGCACACAGGTTGAATTTCAACCCGCTGTTCTAAGATTCAAGGCCAGGACATTCGAGTGCACCTTCTAGCAGCTGTGTCCACACTTGAATGTGAAGCCGGGCCGTGAGCCGTCCGTCCCTCCAGCCCGGCAACAGCCTGCTGTGGATAGCTGTGGTTGGGCAGGCAGCTCCTGAACGCGGGGTTTGCAAAAGGTCTGCAAACCCCGCAGTGACGACAGCGCCCCCTTTGGGCTGGGGGCCTGGTCAGCAGAGGCCTTGGGAGGAGGGTCTCGGGCGGCAGGCACCGGAGGAGCCGGAGCTGGGGTGGGTGGAATGGCTGGGTGCTCCCCAAAGCACCTGGACAGAGAAGGCGCCCCTGCCAGGGCCCTCAGGAGCAGGGAAGTTGGCCTCTGGCCCCGGGGCACGGCGGGCCACCCCCGCGCCAGGCCCTTCGGAGCCTGCCACCCCAGAGCTTCCCATCACACGCAGGAGCAGTGTGCCTGGAAGGTGTCGCCTTGGAGCCCAAGGGGAGACAGCGTGTGGAGGAGGCTGGTCTTTGCTCCCCAGGCAGTCCTGACAGCGGCTGGCTGTGTTCAGGGGCAGCCGGACCGAATCCGGAGACACACCGGCATGCTGTCCTGTGAACTGTCTGATAATGAAAGCCCAGACCTTGAGTCACTTTCACAGAGAGATTTATCGAGAATGCTAACAGCACAGGATACAGTACTTCCCAACAAAAGGTGCAAACGCGTCACTTAGAAAGGCATGCTGAGTATTCTTTGCTTTCACACGTATTAAAAAACTTACAAAAATAAAATAAAACTGCGTGCTGCCCATCTTTTCAATAGTAAAAGAACCTTATGAAAAAATCACTTGATTTTACAACAAAAGACACAAACGGACATTTTTATGTAAATTTATAAGGCAAACTCTTTATATAATAAATAGGTTACAGGGATTCAGTGGGGGGGGTGTTTTTGAAACGTATACAGGTACATTCAGACAGGTTTACTGAAATGGTACAAATTTCCTTAATAAATTGCCTTTTGTTTTTAAATATATCAGTGCTTTCAGTCATTTGGCTATACACAAAGAACCTTTTTTTGAACACTACAAAAAAGCAATCAATATTTTTTGTTTTTAAAACGACCTACTTATTTTCTAAAGTAATTGTCCCAAAACACAAAAAGCAAAGGTGAATGTGATGGAGGGCTTTGGAGACATCTCTAGCCAAGTCTGTCCCGGGCTGCTCCCTGCCCCCCGCACACGGCTCTCCCACCCTCAGCCGGGGTTCAGGCTGGGGCTCCTCGGTCTAGGGCGACCAGTGTCACTGCGACTCAGGAGGGGGCAGCCACCCTGCCTGATTCTTCCCGTTACTAAACCCATGTGCAAATAGTCATGACAGTCAGCATTGTCCTCGCCTTTGGGGGGGGGTGGGCACTAAGGGAGCACACGTCTGTCCCTGTCCTGTGAGCCCAGAACAATGGTGTGGGCAACCACTTTTCTCAGAAGGATCTGGTTTTGCCAAGGAAAGGGAAGTGGGGTTTCTCATGCCCAAATTCTGCTGGGGATCAGATGACAGCGAAGAGAGTGCATCCCCTCCCCCATCATCAGATCACCCTGGATGCTGAAGAATCTAGAGGTCACATTAAGTGGTGTGGACTTTGGGACAGGGTGGGATGTGATGGGGGTGTCCCAAATGGTAATGGCCACCACCTGGCCTGTCCAGGAAGAGCCGCATCGGGTGGAGAGTGGCCATCTGCCCTGGGCGCACACACTGGACTCTCTGGCCACAGCGGAGGTCCCCAAGGAGGTGACCACCTTTCGTCTGCGCTGTGCTGCTCCAGCCTGCCTATCCTCCTCCGGCTCTGCTCACACCCCTCCCGTCTCCCTTCAAAGGGACACCGGCCTTGTCTGTCTTTAAAAGTCATCATGATGATGCTAATAGTCTCAGGGGAAAAAAAGGCAACAGAATCCACTGGGTGGAAGGAAACCACATCAGCTATTTGGTCCGTTGGCTTAGGCTTAACTTCCTTGGGTGGCTTCCGGCTGGTCCGGGCAGGGGTCATCTCTTCGGACTCCCCCTCCTTGGGAAAAAGGACAGCCCCTCTCATCTTGGTCACCATCCTCTCCCTCCAAATCCTTTTGTTTGTAAAGAAAAGGTGTCTAGAAGCATTTGTCTCTGGAACAATTACTTTAAACATGGTTACAATACAGACTTCAGTTCAAACACAGAAGAGATTTACTTAGCAAATTTCCTTTCACCCACCAAAAATTACACAAATATAAGCCTCAACACCACAGTTAAGAGGACCAGTAGAGAGAACCTCATGTTTGGAACACAAAAGGAGAAATAAAAACCAAACCAAACCCAAACAGAAAAACCCCAGAACGATGGGAGGGTGGAGGAGGAGGGGGGCGGGGGGAGAGCAAACACAGCACACGTTACAGTGTCCGGGTACACAGGAGCCCAGCGCGAGGAAAGGGCTCGGCACACATTGAGTAACAGTCCTGGTGATATTTGGTCATATATTCATCAACTACTGACTCTGGAGCGGCCGTTATTGATTGAAGCAGTGACAAATCAAACGGAAAAGGAGGCCTTGGTAGTAAGGGAAGGAGCAGGCTTCAAGTTCTGCAAGCCTTTTGCACTCCACCGTCCGGCTCCCCAGAAACACTCAAATGGGTGGGTCCAGGCGGGTGAGAGGTCACCGGGTGAGGCTAACTCGGGCGCTGATTTCAGGTGTCAGTCAGAAAGCACGTGCGTGGCCCCATGTGGACACCCACCTGATAGTGGCAAACATCAGCGGCAACGGCCTCCTCGCCTCGTCCCAGGCTGGGTGGGAAAGAACGCTGTGACCCACTGCTAATACTGAACGCAGGCTGCGGCGGGCCCCACGCTGGGCCCAGAGGCTGCCCGGGCCCAGGTCCTCGGAGGGGCCCACGGCCAGCCTGGCCACCCAAAGGCCTTCTGAGCGTTTCTCTTTTGGTTCAGGCCTCAGAAGAAGTACTGATGCAGGGAGGAAAGCTTTTGGCCCTGGTGATTATAATGCTCTCTGCTTTGGAAGAACAAGTTTCTGGGTTTTGTTTTGTTGTTGTTTTTTTGGGGGGTTTTTTTTTGGTGTTTTTTAATTACTTAAAAAACGATCAAAAAGAACTGTTACGGCTAAACTCTAGCAGATATTGCTCGTTAAGAATTACAAAAGCAAATGCAGTTACTCGTAGGATGGGGGAGAAGAGAAAGGGATGTTTCTGGAGTCTTTGCCACCTCCTAGAGGGGACCCAGTGGATTCTCGGATGTGGTTCTGGGGTCCCTGGTGCAAGCTCAACATTCAGAGATGTGACAGGCCTCCCAGTTCCCCTCCAGCCTTGGCAAAGCGGAAGCCCTGCTGGTGGGGAGGCCTGTTGAGCTGACTCTCCATATATGATCACTCTGACGGCGTCACCGGGAGGGGCGGGGGTAGGGTCAGGCCATCCCCCCGCTCCCCGCAGACCCCAGCTGCCCCACCCAGGTGTCAAAGGGGGCAAGGTGGTGCCGACTACATTCCAGACTTTGCCAGGGCAAGGAAGCGCTCTTCCACCCACCCACCGAGGTGAACGGGCCGTCACTGGCATCCTGGGACCTCTCACACAAGCACGGGAGAAACAGTGCAAAACCCGGATGCCGCCTGGAGCCTCCTTAGCTTGGCACAGGGAAGCCCTTGAAAGAAGCGAGGAAAAACCACGGATCTGCTTGGACAGGAAGTGACCAGCAGACAGATTTGTAGTTTTTTTGGTTTTTTTTTTGTTGTTTTTTTTTTTTTTTGTTTTTTATTTTCCCTTGTCCTATGCTATGGTTATCAGAAATACTGTAATTAAGCAACAGGTATAATTTTAACAGGTCTTTGTGTGTGTGTGTGTGTGTGTGTGTGTGTGTAGCCACAAGCAAAATGAGTTTATAATTGTGCAATATACAGATATATATATAAAAATTCAACTGCTCTGTGTGTCTAGTTGGTTCATTAAATAAAAGGGACAGAAAAACTAAAAGCGAAGCTAAAAAGCAAAACAAAAGCCCAGGATAGAGACCAAGCAGGCCTATGCATATAGTCTATAAGATACCGGATATAATCAGGGTCACCAGGAAGAACAGCTCTGTCACTGGACACAAACACAGGGTGAGGGACTACCAGTGGGCAGGAGCCAAACCTCTTGGCCTTTCCAGCTCATTGTCTCTTGCTGCCGAGGACCTGAGAAAAGGGAAGCCGGGAGGGGCCTGGGGAGCAAATGCAGTTTGCAGGTTTCCCGAATGCTCTCAAACTCCATGGCTCGACTTCCCTTTGGGAGGGTCTCGGTTCTGCCTGGCACCTCTCGTGCCTACTGTCCCTCTGGCCCAGGGGCTCTCGCTGGTGAGGGGCAAGGGGGACACACAGCACAGTGGGTGCCCAGGCCTCTGTCTTCACCTCTGACTGCGGAAGGGAGCATCACTTCACCTAGGCCCTGGGCCCCAGGGAGAGCAGAGTGGGGGAATGTCCTCAGGGGACAGGCCGAGGCTGAACGGGACACCTTACCCTCACCTTCCTAGTTGCTGGGCCCTAGTTAGAACTCCCTTTTCCCCGAAACATCAGTACTTGGGGAAGGCCCTGTTGAAATGAGAAAGGAGCAAGGTACAGGTGGTGCTCGGTGGCGAGGGTGTCGCAGGCCTCTGGAGTCACTGGTGACACACTGCTTCCCACACCAAGCGCTGGGCTCCTATACAGGTCTGGGGCTGGGTGGGCGGCGCCACAGAACAGGGGGCTCTCCAATGCCAGCATGGCCCCGAGCCTCAGACCCAGCAGCTTCAGGCTGGACTCCCCTCTTCTGCGGCCCCCACCACATGTCAGGCCAAGCTCCAAGTATTTTTGGATCACCAGTTTTGCAAAAGTTTGCTCTTATTCATTCAGCAACATAGAAATGTAATTTTCTGCCAAATGTTTTCTAGGTTTTCCTTGAATTGTCAAGAACAGGTTTCAGTGCTCACTTTTCCCCCCACTTTTAATATGGAACTTCAGACCCAGGGGCAGGCAGTATCCTAGCGACTTATAACAATTAGACTATGCCTTTCCTAAAGACGGATAGAGTATCTGAAAGAGAGAGACGCAAAAATGGAGACTCAACAAACCCCTCCAGAGTGGACGAGTTTACTGATGAAGAGAGCAAACGGGGCCCCTTACAGAGAAAGATCAGTAACGCGACCCGGTGGGGCTGCGGGGGCACAGGAGCAGGGCTTCTACCACAGGCTGGGCGGCGCCGCCACGCGTGCCCACCACCCCCCCAACACCACGAGCCAGGATTCAGGGACCTGGCTTGGGCAAAGGCCCGCGGGGCTCTGGACACAGCTTGCTTCCTGAGGTCTGGGCCGTCAGTCCTAGAATGTGTGTGAAGCTCCCATCAGGAAACGATTCGGCTAGAAACGAGTGCACAGAAGGCTTCTCCGAGAACTGGCCCCTGGGGCCTTCCCTGGCTCCGTCAGCCCAGAGAGCCGGGTAGGAATGCTCTGGAAAGGGGGCACGGAGTTCGGCTGCCAGGTTCTCCGGGGCCCTGCAAGACCCGGTCAGCCCCACCTGGTGAATTCGGTTCCTACCTTGTGCTCCTTCCTGCGCTTCAGCTGCTTTATTAAAAGTTACTTAAATGCAGAGGTCCTGTCAGCTAAAGAAACTCCTTCCCCTCCAAACATGGCAGTTTGTTTCGGGCTAGTACCCTCTTTCACAACCCCTGTCACAGCAGTGAAAAGCTGGGCAGAGGAGCAGGTGACAGTTGGGGCTGCTCCAGGTCCTAGTGCCATCGTTGGTAGCCTCTAGCCTGGAATGGTGCCCTTGAACATACTGTTGCCGGCACCTGCACGGGGTCTCAGGAGTAGAAGCCAGATGCTGGCTGTGGCCAGGGCCCCCGGGCCACCCCGGCTCTCACCTCCCAGGCAGTTGAGGGACTGGGGTCCTTGGGTAGTTTGGCACTGATGGATTTGGGGAACAGGGCATTTCTAGGCGTCTCCTGTGCCTTCTGATGTGGGAATACAGCAGCAGCAGAAGGGCGCGATCTCGGAGTCTGGCTGCAGCTCAGTGCCAAGGGCAGCGATCTCACGGGCTAGGGCAGGCCCAGCAATGTGCAGGGCAGGGTGGAGCTGGGCTGGGCACTGTGGGAGGAGCTCGAGGGCCTATGGCATTCTGCTGGGAGAGGAGGTAGTAACTAACAACTAGAATGAGGGTTGGGGTGACTGAAAGGGACTCTGTGACCTAGCCCCACAAACAGGTGTCTGAAAGCTGTTGGTTAGTTTCTCTACTCTTCACACAGTCCCTAAAAGATGTCCCCAATCTTCAGGGTGGCCAAGTACACACAAAATCGAGGTCACACCCCCAAACTGGGCTGGACACAGCTGGTGAGAATTCCATGGCCTGGGTTTCCCTCCAGCCTCCTGCCAACCAGGACAGGACAGGGCTGGCAAGGGGGCTGCAGGGCCCCTGCCTCTCAGGGCGACAAACCACGGAGGCGGCTGCCAGATGGTGACTGACTCGTGGTGCCTTTCTTAGGCGCAGAAGAGGGGATGTGGAGGCAATGGGAGAAGGAGAGAAAACCCTGCGAAGCCTCAGATGCGGCCTGCGGCTTTGGAACCGGACGGAGAAGCAGCTGGTGAGTGAGGGGCTGCAGGTTGGGCCGGGCTGAAGGAAAATGACACTCGAAATGCTGTGCCCTCAACCACCAGTGCCCAGTCAGCCCCTGGACGGTCCCAGGTGAACAGGGGTGTGTGGCAGGCCCTGCACTCATCTCCCCAGGACCAGATGGTACCGAGCTGATGGGGAGGCTGGCCCTTGACACTGGTTCCGGGAGTCACATCCCACTGGACTAAGTGTAATGCATAAAAACCCAACCGACCAGAACGGATGGCATCCCCATGGCAAACTGGTCGGATGCTGGACTCGCGTGGATAGGCATCCTTCGTGGGTGCCGCGCGTGCGAGGCTACTTCAGGGTCAGGAGCCTTTTGTCCTGGAAGGAAGAGGGGTCCTGAAGGACTCGCCTCCTCCTCCGACCCCCCTTCTCTTCCTGGGGAAGAGTCAGAAGGCAAGCCCGGAGGGTCGACAGCAGAGTGGGTCTGGTTGTGGGACTTGCTTTTGCAGCATAGGGAAATGGGTACAAAAACGCTACAAAGGCCAACTATGATTCTGGGAACAGAATGGGGGGCAAACTCCCTTGCTTCTAACCATTCCCGAAGAGACAAACGTGATTTTTTTCTTAAGCTACTGATTGGAACGGTCAACTATGGTTCCTGATCACTAAGGACTGGCAAGGAAGTGCTAGATGGTTTTTAGGATGTTTCACTCCTTCATGGTTACACCGCAGTAAGGAAGCCAGGGGACAGTAACTGAAATACACAAGACAACACGCACTTGACAGTTCATGGCAGCAGCTCGCATGGGACGTGCTTGTGGGTGTTTCTGGAAGCATAAGACTGCTGTCTCATTTGCTACTTTGATAAGGTACTTCTCAGTTGGACAGATTTAGATATAAGAGACATCTCTGTAAACACAGAAAAGGATATACCAATATGATGAAGATATGCAGCTAGATAAGGACTTCCTGAACAGAGAATGAGGGGATGGGGTCCTAAATGGAGACTGATCAAGAACGCCCACGGCCAGGCCAAGCCTCCAAGCCCCCGCAGCGCAGCCCCCGGGCAGAGGCGGGGCCGCGGAGCGCACTGGCCCCGCCCAGTCTCCGGCAAGCCAAAGCCACGGCTTTTGCACCAGGAGAGAGCTCCTGGTTAATTCAGAGAAAGAGCAGAGGGGCCAGGGACCTAGGTGCTGGCCCGGCCCAGGCCTGGGGCACCTACATTCCTTCCCACCTGCTGCCTGGTGCACTGCACTGTGCTAGCTGGGCCTGGCAGAGGCCAAGGTCGGGCCTGGGTTACTCAATGACTCTGGCAGGCCAAGGGGGCCTGTGTGCTATCCTCAGCTCCCAAATCCAAATCGGCCCCACCTGTCCTGCCCGTTTCTCTCAAGTAGAAGGTTCAGAAGGCCCAGAACCCAGGGGGTCTGACCAGGGAAGGGAGCTCCCTAAGAGAGTAAGATCGTGCTGCCCTGTTGCTCTGCAGAGAAACCAAGGTGCAGAGCCCGGGGCTCCTTCACAGCTCAGAACGCGGTGCGGAATGGGATGGGGCTGGCAGTGGGAAGGCCAAGGGCAGGGTGAGATGTGTGGCCCTGAGCCGACCAGCATCAGCTCAAGTTAAGTTGGGAACTGTGGGTGCCTGGCGCAGAAGGGATGAATGAGGAGGGAAGAAATGAAAGGGTGAATGAAAGAAGGCAGAAATGGAAGGACAGAAATGAAGCCAATCAGGAAGTCCTTATAAAATTGCAGCAAACACTTAGAGTTTCGGAGCTTCGTGGGAACCCTATGTGCTGAGCCCACTTTAAAACAAGCGCAGGTATATACAGATCCAGGTGGTTCTAAACACCATCACGTCTGGTGGCTTGAGGGACAAAGTGTCACCAATCTAAGCCAGTTTGCTCTCAGAGCATGTTTGTTTTGAAGTGGGAACATGAAGACTCAATAGTGCAAATAGTTCTAAGCTGTCCCTAAAGGAGTAGAATTGGAAAGTTTTGGAAGAACATTTTCCCCTCCTTTCTCCTGGCCCCCCAGCCTGTCCACTAGGCCTCAAAGTATCAGCCACAGACTAGGAATTCCATCGGCCCCACTGCTCTCTGTCCCCCAGGGGAGCCGGGGCCAGCCTGCCTGCGCCTCGCCCTGCTGCTTCCACGGCCCCTGTCTAGCGCCACCCACTGGAGAGCGGCCCTGGGCCGTCCTCTTCTCCGGCTCAGGCCAGTCTACACCCAGCAGCTCAAGGACGGACCCCCTCCTAGCCACGCCAGAACTGGAGCCAACAGGTGCTTACTTTCTGGTCCCATGAAATGTCCTAGTCGGTTTTGGATTGGGGCTGGCATGGGGCCAGATTTGTGCCACCATGGGTGAGTTCACACAGGCTGTAGCCACTGGCCATCTCCGTCTTTTTCTCTAAAGAGTCCAACTTTCTCTCCTGCCTCACACCTCCTTGTCCCAACGTGGCTGGGGGAGCTGGGGGGTCGGGGTGGGCAGGGGAGGGGGAGAGGAGAGGGCAGACCGGGGCACCAACGGCACCGCAAACGGGCGTGTCCTCTTAAGCACTCTCTGTCCCTAATGACCACACAGGGGGGAGGTCTGGGTGGGAGGGGAGGTGCAGGCACACCCTAAGAAGCCTGGTCAACAGCTTGTCTGGTCAGTAGTATCTGCAGCAAGCCTTGTTGAAGGAGCCTAGTTTAGAAAAGTGCAAAGCTACTTCTGGCCCTGGTTAGGTCTTCAACCTGACTGTGCTTGTCGGTAAGAAAAACATCCCAATGCTCCAACTACTCCCACCCTGAAGCCACGAAACTCTAAGTTTACTGAAAGAAAAAAAAATATTTTTTATTTCAGTTAATCGGGAAGCTTTGTCAGAGCCCTACCCATAAGGAGAAGAGACAACAGCTGCCTTTATTCTTGTTGGTTTGCTTTGCAATCCGCTCTGTGTAAAGTCAGCTAACTCTCTCGGTCACGGGCGTCCGGCTGTCCACAGGCTCCTCTCTGTTTGGCCTCGGCATGGAGGACGAGACAATGTCTTTGCGCTCTCCCTCCCCTCGGTGTTTGTACTTTTCTGCAGCCGTGGCAGCGGTCGCAACCGCGGGCTGAGTCTTAGCTGGCTCCTTGGGGCAGCCGTCGCTCTCCAGCGAGCCTCCTCTCGGCATCTTCTCCTCCTTGCAGACGCCGCTGCTCAAGTCCTGGGGCTCAGGGGGGCTGGCGGGGTCCTCGGAGCTCTGGGGCTCAGGCGGGGGTGGGGGCGGGGGCGGGAGCAGCGGCGCAGGCGCCTTCGGGGGCTCCGAGTGGTGGTGGTGGTGGTGGTGCTCCTTCTTGGGGGGTGACGAGGCGCTGCCGCCGCGCCCCTTGGGGCTGCCCTCCTTGCTTTTCCGCCCGGGGCTCTTGCAGGTCTTCAGTCCCTTTCCGCTCTTCTCGCCGAGGGAGGACACGAGCAGGGGCTTCACCACCTCCTTCACCTCGATGCTGACGGCCTCCCGGGTCTTGCGCTTCTTGATGGGGAGCACGGTCTCCTGCACGGACCGGATGGAAGACTCCTTCACCGCTTTCTTCTTGGCCTCGGCGGCGGCGGCCGCCACCACACTGCCTGGCTTTCGGCCCCGCTTCTTGGGGATGGCCTGGGGGTCGGCCTCGGCTTTTCGCTTCCTGCCTGGCCGTTTGATAACCATGACCGGGGCTGACGTGGTGGCCCCGCCCCCTTCGGCCTTGCCCCCAGCTGAAGGTTGAAAAGGCATCTTGACAAGCAGCTTCCCGGGACTTTTCTCCAGGACCCTTTTCACCTGCACACCCTCTGACGTTGCCGCCTTGGGTCTCGCGCTGCCACTGCCCTTGGGGCGTCCCCGGCCTCTGCCAGTCCCTGGAGCTTTGGGAGATTTGGGCTTCTTAGGTGGTTTCTGCTCTCGCCGGGAGGGGCTCCCTCTCCCAGTTACCGTGAAGTCAAAATCATTAGGGTCCAGGGAGGTGTCGCCTACCTTTTCGAAGTACGCAATCAACTCCACTTTAGAGCGAAAGGCTTTTCCCTGGGGACTGTGGGAACAAATGGAGAGACACAGAGAATGATTAGAAGCTTCCCCAGTAATGTCAAATATGGGGCAGAGCAGGAGGTGGTGAACTCTCCGGCAGGACGCTCTGCAGCTAGGACCCGCCTGATGGCACTACTGAGCGAGAGTCCCCTCACATTAGAGAAAAGCCACAACAGGCTAAAGCAGAGGGGCGCGGCCACAGTCACACATGATGCGGGTGGGTGGCCGGGTGGTGGCGGCGGGACACCATCAGGGCGCACCCCAATGACAGAACAGCTCGGTGCAGGCTGCTCTCTAGCTCTTGCCTGGATGCACCTGAGGGTCTGTCTGCCACCAAGGCCCCTCCTCTGGCCCCCAAAGGGGCCTGCCCTACGGGGCCCTCTTCAGACACTGGGCTGGGCCCGTTCTGCCCAGGTGCAGTCGGTAAGGAGAGTGCTCCCCTGTCTGAACCCGGGCGTGCTGGGATCAGTTTCCTCATCTGTCAGTGAGATAATGCTTTGCTCACCCTTCTCAGAGTGCTGGGATCAAATGAGCTTGTCTGCAAATGTCCTTCAAAGACTGTGGACCTTTTTTGGATCGACTAAGGGCCAGAACTGAAATGCACGACTTATTCAGTCTTCCTCTGAAGCTCTGGCTTGGAATTACTGTCTCAACAGAAAATGCCCAACGATGAGTCCAACTCTGGGCACATGCACAAAGGACAGCTGGAAAGGCACATGGTGCTCATTTGTCTCTCTCCCTGGAGGCCCGTCAGAGAGCCCACCTTTCCCAGTGTGGTCCGCAGAGCAGACCAAGCCCCCTGAACTCAGACCCTCAACTGGGGCCCTGCGCAGGCCCTACTGCTAGGTCAGCTCCAGACAAGACCGCACAGGCTGCTGGGGTAGAGTCATGCCCTACTACTTTGTGTGCGTCTCTCACGCCAGTGATCTCTAGACACAGTCATTCCACACCTACCTGGTTGGGCCTGCAAGTGGCATCCATTAGGGACATGCCCCCAGACCCACAACAGGCTTATGCGCACATATTTTTCTGATCGACAAGCAAAAAAGAGCTACCGCTCTAAGGGGTCCCCGTTAGCTTCTTAGCACCTACCCCCGACCTCCTGCCGACCCAGCCTTCCCTGCTCTGCAGACACGGGAGCCACCCTTACTTACTTGATCAAATACACATCATACTTCCCAGCGGAGCGGCCAGACTTCCTTTGCTTAAGCTTTCGGGTCCAACCTTCTGGCAGAGTGGGGTCGTCATACATGGGTCCCCGGTCACGAATGATGGAGCGCCGCTGTTTGGGGGAGGCAGAAGCTTCCGGGACGGCTGGGGCCGTGCCTGCCCCTTCTGAGGTCTCCGCTTTGCCTGCCTCTGCTGGCTCAGCAGAGTGGTGGGCCGGTGACTGCAGGGGCTCATGCTTGCCCTCTTTGTCTTCTTTCTTATCTTTCTTCACCTTTTTAAACTTCAGGGGTTTGTCCTTGAGGCCCTGGAGATCCTGGTCTTCTGACTTTTCTTCCCTGAAGTGTTAAATAAGTGTGTAAGTATCAGAGGGAACACACACCAGTTTGTAGAGAAAGTGAGCAGTGGCAGGCTTGGAGCACCCCCGCCCGGGTAGGGCTCTGAGAGACTGGGCTGGCCGGCCGCCGCTCGCTCAGACCTCGATGCCTCTCCCCTTCACAGATTTCCTTAGGGGCTTTGGGCTTTGCCCCACCTGCCTGTGACCACTCTGCGTCCTCCTGCCCCCAAGTCTCACCCCTAGCACGCAGGACAGTGAACAGCCTATGCAGGTGGCATTTTTTTGGATAGAAACACCATGTGGCTTCTTAGTACAGTGCCTTGGAAGAGGCCACTTTACAAGCTGTGCCCAAAAGCTTCTGGGCTTGCGCTGACCAGAGGCCCCTGGCTGCTGGAGGGGGAGCTGCCCACCCCCAAAATGTGGGCCAGGCTCCTCTTCATGAAGGCTGGGCTTGGGTGTTACTATGGCTTCTGTATTTTAGGTTTTCTCCAATGTGTGCTTGATCAAAAGCTGTTGTGGGGCACAGGACGACTCACTGATGGCAACACAGCCTAGCACTACCCCCTGGGGAGGCGGTGCACAGCACGGTGCTGTGGACAGAACACTTGGGTTTGGAGCCAGCCAACCTGAGCTCAAATCCTGACTTTGCAATTTCTAAACATGGACCTGAGCAAGTGACCTCAACATCCTGTGCCTCAGTTTCCTCCTCTGGACAATAGGTGCCAACACCCCAGAGGGAGAGAAGTCACAAAGGCACTATAATAAAAAGTGGTCAACTCAGGCAATCAGAAACCACTGCCGGGTTCTGGGGTGAAAGAAAAGAGAAGCCATCCTGGGTCCGGGAACCCTTTATCAGCAGACATTGCCTCACAACACATGACCACCTCAGCCTCGACCAACCACCGCCGGAAGGGAGAGCGAAGACAGGCGCAGCAGAGCACCGTCCCCGCTCCAGGGCAGGCGCCTCTCCACTTTTTCACTCCAACAGAGCAGCTCCTCCACTATACTGGGGCTCGACCTGGCAGGGGCCCTTCTTTGTGCGTGTGGAATCGGAGCCTGGCCGCAATGTTCTCGGGCAGGGCTCCGAGGGCAGGAACGGGACCTGGGTCGGGGAGACCTGGGAGGAACTGTGGGCTCGGAATCAGCTGTCTGCCGGTCTCTCTGCCATTCGTTCTAGGAAAAAATTAAGACTATTGCTGTCCTCAGTATCTCAGCCCCAGAGCTACTCCGTGGCACATGGCTTGTGTCAGCACTGGTCACTGCCTCACAGCCAGTCTACCCCAAGCCACACCCCCCTTGTTCACACTGGGGAGACTCCAGTGAAGGCACTGTGGCGTGCACTCCAAATGATGTGGGTAAGTTGTCAAAGGCACGTTAGCATCAGGACGCGGCACGTTTTTTTGAACAGCTCAGTTCAGGGGTGGGGAGACAGGCTCACCACTGAGTTCCTCCCCCTCTTGGCTCTTCCTCTAGTGGTTCAGGGCTCCCAGCCAGGCTCTCACGGTCACCCTCATTCAGCCCAAGGCCCGTAGGAGACCTGCTTGCTGAGAAGTGAGGTCCCTAGCCTGCTGCAGCACAGAGCTTAGTTTTCCATTTTCACGGGCTTAGCTTCTCTGAGGGACGTGAGCAAGAACCCTGGGAAGCTGGGTGTGGCCCGCAGCCCGCCATCGCAGAGGGGAGGAGGGGAGCTTGCCAGCAGCAGAGTGGCGGATGGACTGGGATGGTCACCGCGCACAGTCTAAGGGGCACCGCTGAAGGCCTGGAGTCAGAGGCCAGCACTGCACCCGTGGGAAAGGTCTGGCTTCTTCAGGATGCTCCCGTATATGCCCCAAATAGTTTAACCACCAGGAGGTCAAGTACAAACCACATGTCCCAGGAATGCCTCTTAGATACAATCAAGGGTGTCTATGCCATCAATGGCAATCCCTTCTAGAACTCTACCCTAAAGAGACACTCCAAGAAACAAACAATAGGTGTAGGATGTTATTTGTAATGGCATTGTTTTTTCTGGCCCGAAACTGCAGACACCTTGAGAGAGCTGCCTGCAAGGACCCGAGGAATGGACAACACGAAGCCCACAGAGCGGGCGGAAGGAGCGCTTCCCAGTCCCGGGGTGGGTGGGCGTGAGGGAGGTGGAGGCATAAGGGTAAGACCTCTCTGAGCCATACAGGAGCTTACATAACCAAAATGAGAATGAAAATAAAAGGTGACAAAATCCTGCTATATTGAATACAAACTCAAACAAATGAATTTAACTGTGTATCAAACTGACAACATACCACAGAGAAAAGATTTATTTCAAGTTTCTGTGACCACAGTGCTCTGCACATCCTTGGTAGGACATATCTAAGACCCAATGTGACACCCCAGGGGCAGGGAACGCACCCGATGTCCATGGAAGGAACCAGGCTGGCCCCCAGGAGAAGCAGGTGGTTGTGGTTCTGAGGTGGCCTGTGGGGGTGGAGAGGCAGGGGGGTGCTTAGGAGGAGAAGGGGGAAGGCAAAGGACACAGGGGCTGGCTGGAAGGGCTCCTTGCACTAGATGATGCTGTGACAAGGGAAGTATCTGAAAGAACAAACTGACTAGAACACAACGAGGGGCAAGAGAGAGAAAAGCCTACAGGGGGCAAGGGGGCAAGTCATATGATTGTGTTGCCGAAGAAGTCTCTGGGCAGCAGAGAGGCCTCAAGAGACAAGTGGAGGGCTTTGTCAGTTGCTCCTGGGGGACCTCGGGCGGGGGATGGGATGAGGGCTCTTCTCTTCAAAGGCTCATCAGTCTACTTCTGTGCCAGAGCAGACTGCAGAGAATCCAGAGAGGAAAGCTGGGAGCCCCTGTGAGAAGCCTGCATCTTTCTTTTCATGTTTGCTTATTTTTTAGAGACAGAGCGTGAGCAGGGTAGGGACAGAGAGAGCGGGAAACAGAATCCGAAGCAGGTTCTGGGCTCCGAGCTGTCAGCAGAGCCTGACCTGGGGCTCGAACCCATGAACTGAGTGATCGTGACCTAAGCTGAAGTCGGATGCTCAACTGACTGGGCCACCCAGGCGCCCCAAGAAGCCTGCCTCTTGCAGTGTCTTTTTATGGCCCAGGGTGCAGCTAGCAGAGGATCTGGGATGTGATCAGGAGGTGCAGCGACAGCGCCGACAGGCTGGTGTAGGTGAGGGGAGGGGATGAATTAAGGACCATGGCCAATGCCTAGAAGGATGGTAGTGCCACTGACTGAGGACAGGGAATCCTGGGCCAGGATTGGGGGTGCTTATAGCCACCTTGACGGTTGGAGGTTCAAGAAGAGAAAAACATAGCTCTTTGGTACTAGTCACAGAGGGGAGACCCAGCTGTCCCCAAATTCTGACTTGGGCCTAAGAGGACTGTTTGGGTTTTTAAAAAAAGCCTTTTATTGCGATAAAACACTTATAAAATTTACCTTTTATCCTATGTAAGTGCATAATAAATACACTTTTTTTTAAAAGTAGGCTTCACACCCAGGTCCGATGGGGGGCTTGAACTCAGGACCCTGAGATCAAGACCTGAGTAGAGATCACGAGTTGGACGCTTAAGTGACTGAGCCCCCCCCAGGCGCCCCATAAATAAATTTTCAATAGCAACCAAAGATGAGGAATGAAATGGCCTTTAACTCTGTCTGTAATATTTTAGTTCTTTTATTTTTGAAAAATGTTTATTTTTGAAAGAGAGAGAGAAAGGATGCACCTACATGCAGGGGAGGGGCAGAGAGAGAGAGGGAGACAGAGGATCTGAAGTAGGATCTTTGCCAGCAGCAGAGAACCCGAAGCAGGGGCTCGAACTCAGAAACCGTGAGATTATGACCTGAGCCGAACTCAGACACTTAATCAACTGTGCTACCCCAGTGCCCCTATTTTAGTTCTTTTAAATTAAAATTATGTGAAGCAGCTATGACAATATGGCGATTTTCAATTCTGTGTGGTGAGGTGCACGCAGGTGTTGGTTACCTTACAAAAACAAATGACAAAAGCCCACAAAGCAGCCTGGAAGCCATTCCACTGGGCGTGGACCAGAGGAAAAAATGCAGAACACGTAATCCACCTGCTCAGTCACTCCTACGGTGTCCCAACTCCCAAAGGCCTCCCTACCAGGGGTCTAAAGGGTTTGTTGAAACACACACTTCTGCAGCGTCCCTTGAATCAGACCACAGATATATGCACGCACACACACAATCTTGAGGTAAGTATGAGAACTGAGCGAGCACCTAGTTCTCAAGTTCATATATTCTAGACTTGCGAGTATCCTCAGAAAAGCCACCCATCCAACTCTTCAGTGTTACAGATGCAAAGGAAATCCAACCGCACAAGAGAACTCTGAGGTCGCACTGAACTGACGTGTTCATCAACCGCCCCTGCCCTGAGCTGGGACGTAAGGGCAGAACAAACATCGTTCTCTGGTCTTCAAGAGCCCTCAGTTCAGTCAGGGGGACAAAGAAGTAACAAAAACCCAGTGCCAGCCTTCCCTGTCCCAGGCACAGGGGAAGCCCAGAGATGGGCATTCCCCGGAGGAGGAATGGCTGAGCTGGCTTTTGGGGCCGACGGAACTCCACCAGCTGGCAAGGGGGGCTAGGGACAGGCCAGTGAGAGCAGCCAGTGATCTCAACAGCCCCATCCGTAAGAGGAGGTGCGACCAATGACACCTATCCTGTGTAACCAGTGGCTATGGACTGGCTCCTCTCCCATATTCTTCTGGGCTCAGTTAAGATGACACTTCTGAGAAGCCTTCCCTGCTCCTGCCCCCTCCCCCGAAATCCCATGACCAAGAACACCCTATGCACCCAGCGTACTTGGAATATGCCACTATGTAGGTCAACCCCGCCACCCCCGCCCCATGACCCATGATGGTGTGTGCCTTCTTTATTTAAAAAATTTTTTTTCCTGTTTTTTATTTTTGAGAGACAGAGAGAGACGGTGTGAGCAGGGGAGGGTCAGAGAGAGAGGCAGACACAGAATCTGAAGGCAGGATCCAGGTTCTGAGCTGTCAGCACAGAGCCCGACGCAGGGCTCGAACCCACAAACCGTGAGATCATGACCTGAGCCGAAGTGGGACGTTCAACCACCCAGGCGCCCCAGTGTGTGCCTTCTTAACTGTCACCTCTCCACTTGACACACAGGGCCAGCACAGGAGTGCCAACCGACACTTACAACCCAGAGGCTGTACTACCTATGCTTCTTTTGGTGGCTGTATCCCTTTGAGCCAGCAGGTCTGAAGAGCACGGGCTAGCTTAGCACCCAAAGCAGGCACACTCTGAGTAAGTGAATAAAGGATGAGTTTGGGTGCTACTGTAGCCTGCTGAGTGCTGGTGGGTTTGGGCTGCCGGGAGGGCCTGGGAGCACAGGCAGCGACAGTCTATGGTGACAGCGGTATGGAGGATGGCTACACGGGGACGCTGGGCCCTAAGCTTCCAAGGATCAGCATCAGGTCTGCAGGTGTCCTCCTGTGCGAACTACGAAAAATGCTGGACCAAACATCTTCCAGGAGGTACCAGGGAAGACACTTTTAAAAAAGTCTGACCTGTACTCGCAAGCTGGTAAAAAAGCAAGGAATGCACAGTTGAGAGTAAGGGAAGGAAGGGAGGGGATCCTGTTGTATGGAGAAAACTGGCAGGCGCCCCCTTAACAAGCGATCAAGCGGAGCGCTGCTGACCACGGCAGGAGCCGTGCATGAGCACCGCCAGCCCTGCCCGGTCCTGCAAGAAGGGCCGAGTGAGCTCAGCAGGAAACAACCGGAAGAGTCCAAAGGGAGGGGCGCTCCGTCCAACTGTGGCCCCGGACTCTTCAGAAGTGTCTGTGGCACAGAACACAAAGCTCATGAGCCACTGCCGGTTCCAGGGGATGGGGCCGGCTCCGGGTTCCAGGGCCCTGACGGGGCTGTGCCAGGGCGTGTGGGGAACGGGACGGGGACACACCTGGAACCGACGGGGCAGCACGGCTGGAGAGAGGTGTGCGGATGACATCCACGTCACCGGAAGCTGTGCTAGTTGACAGCAATGTCCTGAAGCAGCTTTGGGCAAGCTTTCTAACAATCAAAGGGGACACCGTCATATGACACACACACATTCAGGGGCGGCTGGAATCCCTGTGGAAGTGCCTTGGCTGAGTGGCTCCAAGGCCCACAATGTTTCCCGCGGCGTTATGCTCTATATGGCGAAGCTGTGAGTGTGAATGAAGGGAAGGTGTCAAGACAGTGTCTTGTGTTTAAAAAAAAAAAAAAAACTTTGCTGAAGGTAGCCTTGGCTGGGACCCTACTTTCAATGTCAAAGGTACATTTACCTACAAAGGTGGTAGAATCCGTGCCTCACATGGAAAGCGGCACAAACCTGCAGGTCACAGCGAGAAGGGGCTGCTGATGGCAATGCTGGGCGCGAATGCCAACGGACACCTCAGTGTGCCCTGGTGTTCTGTCTTTTAATGAGAGTTTTCAGCAGAATGGTCACTGGTTTTGTTAGCGAGGTCTGGTTAGCAAATCACATAGGTGTGGCGTGGTCTACGCCACCCATTGTCCCGTAACAACTCTCTTTACTGTGTCATTTGTAGAACCCAGGATTTTTGCAGAAATGCACTTTTCACACTGAAACACAAAGGCCTTCACAATCCGTAAGTATCTATGAAGCATGAAAAGTTCTGAAGTAATAAAACATCTGGTTATTTTGCTGCTAGAACGCAATCATCAGATCAAATCTTTTCTTTGATCTAGCGAAGGAAAATCAGAGTTTAGGAACCCTGTTTTTGAGCCAAAGCACTGTATCCCAAGGGATTTGATGGACAGAGCTGCCTGTATGCTCATAACGACAGGAACCTGCAGGGATCCTGTGGGAAGGAGCCCCGGGAAGCTGCACCGGCCCTCATCTGACCCCAGGCTCCTGTACATGACAGGGCTGCAGGCGACCAACAGCTGGCAGGCAAAGCTGGCCCAACAACTGTGCCTGAGGAGGGACTACTCACTCCCTGAGGCTTTCAGATTAAAAAAGAAAAAGAAAGGCTACAAAGCCAGGTGAAAGCAGGAGCTAAAAGGTGTTTTTCACTTGAACTGGAATCCAGCCCCCTCCAAAGGGAGCTCCAGGGAACCTTCCAGAGGCCCGGCAATATCCCAGCCCAATCTCAATCACGTTCACATGAGGCCACTGTTAGGATACAGCACTTCTCAGCACCTTTCATTTCTAGTCACCCATTCCCCTGAGTTGCAGAAGGAGCCCCAGAACCACAGAGAGACCGCGACCAGTGAGGGCCAAGCAGTGGCGATTCCCCCAGGCGAATGGTCAGGGAGCAGAGGAGACCGAGCCGGCCTTCCCGCAGTGGCCGCTTCCGTCCTGTGGTGGCCTTCATTCGGTTGCGTCCAACCCTTCCTACCTCTGGTCTGAGCTGCAGAATCTCAGCAGCAAGGACGCTTCTCTGCACAGATCGATACAGGCAGTGGCGCTCAGAGACGCCAGCTTCAGCCCCTTAGAGATCGGAGAGAAGCCGAACTGGCTCCGGAAGACAGTCTCTGTGGTGTCTGAGGAGCCAAAGAGCGGATGAGGTTCCACGCAAAGGCTACAGCCGGAGAACCTGAGGTCCGGCGGCTCCGAGTTCAGTGTGTGTGGTTTTTACCACCCCACTTTTCAGAAGATGCAAGAGAAACTATGTTTTGAACAGCTACATAAAACATAGCTCTTGACAGGTGGAGGGAGAGCCGTCCCCAGATGAAGGCCCCGGGGCCGCACACTAGACCTCCTCCTTGCAGCATGAGTCCGCAGTACAAGGGGAGAGAAAAGCAGCTCTCCACAAACACTGTTGCTGTGGAGACCGGCCGGGCAGCGCCTCCAAAGGTTAAACATGGAGTTCCCATGGGACCCAGCCATTCCACTCTAGGTGTGGACCCAAGAGAACTGAAAACAGAGACCTGAAGAGATATTTATACATCCGAGTTCAGAGCGACACGATTCACAGTAGCCAAAAGGTAGAAGCAACGCCCGTGTCCACTGACAGATGAACGGGCCAGCAAGATGTGGACTAGCCATACAGTAGAAGGTCACCCAGCCTTAAAAAGGAGATTCTGACACAGGCTACATCATGGATGAACCTTGGGGACACTGTGCTGAGTCACACAAGCCAGCCACAATAAGACAAATACTATACAATTCCACACGTATGAAATGTTTAGAATAGGCAAATCCAGAGACAGAAAGTACATTGGTCATTACCAGGGGGCGGGAGTAATGGGTAACAGGGAGGAACTCCTCAAGTACAGGGGTTTTTAGGGGTGACACAAATGTTCTGGGACCAGAGGTGATGCCTGCAGAACACTGTGAATGTACTAAATGCCACTGAATTGCACACGTTAAATGGGTGAATTTCATGGTATGTGAATTATATCCCAATTTTTCTAGCACCCCACTAAAATGACAGCTGGCTCTGCCTATTACCCTACACTGTAGAGGTAGGTTTTCTGATGCCCAAGCGGGACTTGGGATGCGGAGCTGTCTCTGAGCAACCCCGGCTGGCTGGCTGGCTGGGGAATGGAGGCCACCATGGAACCACGGAGGATGTATGCTAGACTGGACCAAACTGACCTGAATGCCATCTCTGAAGTCCAGGACATGGTAACCGTGACGGTCGCAAAGAATTTAGTTCAAGAAGCTTAATGAGGGGCGCCTGGGGGGCTCACTCGGTTAAACTTCCAACTTCGGCTCAGGTCATGATCTCACAGTTTTTGTGAGTTCCAGCCCTGCATCGGGCTCTGTGTGGACAGCTTGGAGCCTGGAGCCTGCTTCAGATTCTGTGTCTCCCCCTCCCTTTGCCCCTCCTCATCTCATGCTCTGTCTCTCTTTGTCTCTCAATAATAAATAATTGTTAAAAAATTTAAGAAAAAAAGAAACTTAATGATAAAAAAAAAAGAAAAAGAAAAAAGAAGTCTAATGACTAGGCCTTTAGCTGTGTCGAAGGTTGTTGGCTAAATATTCTGAAGGTGTTTGATCAATCTTTTTTTTTTACTGTGGTAAAACACATGTAACATAAAACTTACTTTTAGCAGCACTTAGTACATTCACAGTATTATGCAACCATCACCACTATCTAGTTCCAGAACATTCCATCACCCCCTGAGGAAACCCCATACCCATTAAGCATCATTCCCCCGGGTCTCCTTACTCCTAGTGCTCGGCAACTACTAATCTGCTTTCTGTCTCTATGGATTTACCTGTTCTGGACACTTCACATAGATGGAACCATACAGTATATGGCCATCCCTTCCACTTAGCATGGTTTCTAGGTTCATCCATGCTGTAGTACATATCAGAACTTACTCCCCCTCTAGGACCAAATAACATTCCATTGTATGGGACACCACACTTTGTGTACCCCATAGTCTGCCAATGAGCACACGGGTTGTTTCTACCTTTTAGATGCTATGCCATTTGTTTACAAGTTTTTGCATGGCTATATGTTTTTGATTCTCTTGGGTCTATATCTAGAGTGGAAATATCGGGTCCTACGCCAATTCTATGTTTAACCTTTTGAGGAACTGCCAGGCTGGTTTCCACAGGGTCTCCTTTGGAGTGGATGACAATGGACCGGAGCTAGATAGGAGTAAAGTAGGGCAGCAGAAGCTGCTTCTACTCTGGAATGCTTAGCAGGCAGGGGCAAGCTTTAAACAGAAGTCATCACAGCAGGATGCTGGGGGTGGGACAGGGGAATGTTTCATCTCACCAACTCACTCATTCAGTAGCTAACAGCATTCAAGCACCTTCTAGGTACCACGGATGAGATGTGCTAGGCCGGGGGCGCTACGGCAAAAAGATGAGCTTTCTACCTGCGTCGGTTTCTTGCTCCTGGTGCCGACCATCTTCTAAGCAGATGGTCCCGAAATCGGCGATTCTGAGGAGTGTTGTGAAAGGGCAGACCCTGGAAAGGCGGCGAAGCCCTCCAGGATATGAACGAAATGGCAACACTATGACCTGAGGATGTGAGGCTGCTGGTGGTGGGGGGAGGAGAGGGTCCGAGATGGCAGACCTGGTGGATCACGACTGAAATCCAAGCAGGGTGGCTTCACCAGCAGCTGTCCCCATGAGGGCAAAGGGAGCTGGCCAGAGGAGATAAGGACGGGAGAAAATCAAGAACCCAATCCTCATTACTGATGTTTCCGCTATTTTGTCTCTTCCCCTGGAAAGTCCAGATTGTTTGAATTTGCTCTCTACCCTCCAGCTTCCACATTGAGCAACTTCTCTTCCACTGTGCTCCCCAGTGCCTCTGCTCCTATATGCTGCAGGGTGCTCAGGGTGGGCCTCTGCACAAGTGGCTGGACCCTGGGTTCCCAGTGCCCCCATGACAAATATCTAGTCTTTAAAAAAATTGTTTTAATGTTTATTTATTTATGAGAGCGAGATTGACAGAATGAGAGGGGCAGAGAGAGAGGGGGAGACACAGAATTTGAAGCAGGCTCCAGGCTCCAAAATGTCAGCACAGAGCCCGACGTGGGGCTCAAACCCATGAACTGTTGAGATCATGACCTGAGCTGAGGTCGGATGCTTAACCGACTGAGCCCGCCAGGTGCCCCGACAGTATCGAGTCTCCCACAGGCCAGCAGCCAGTCTGCACACGCACTCACACTGGCCCCCAGCAGTGCATTCCCACAGCTACTTCTTCCCCCACCTCTCTGCTGATACTGTTTTCTTCTTACCTTTGTATACTTTAAGTTTGACAGACTTCTACCAGACTGTTGGCTGCTTTTGGTGAAGAACAGAGTATCTGCCAAAATAAATTTTCAACAGAAGCAATACACGTTTGGGGGAAAAAGGGGGCAGAAAGGAGGTCTCCAGTTTCAGATGAGAGAACTCTGCCTAAGAGCCAGCTCACTTTGTTTTCCTCATTGTGCTTCTCACTAGTGTCGGTCACCTAACTTGCATGCCTGATGACCTTCTTTTTCCCAGTGATGACGTCCGAGCCCACTGAAATGGCCAATAAAATAGAAAACAGAAGGGAAACCTCTCGATCGGTGCTGGTAGATAAGGGTGCCAGCAGCGGCTGAGGTACCCTGAGAGACTGGCAGATGCAGCGCCGGTGGGCTCCGGCTGAGGAAGGTACTGCTCGCACAGCCCTGCCCTGCTCAGATACAGGGGTGCAGGACGGACCCGCCAGGGAGGTCCCCGACAGCCCTAGGAAGTCTTCAAGGTCAGAACAACAGGACCTCGGTCGGAGCCAGGCTGGCTCAAGTGCAGTTTGCTGGAGGCAAATGGAAGGGCCTGGAATACCACTAGAGCCCAACACGGAAAGGCCTGTAATAGGCTGCGGGATTTCCCTGGGCCCGGCAGGGAAGGGCCGCGGCGCCCCAGCAAGCCTGCACTGCTAGAACGTCCAGAAAGAGACACACAGATGTGGACGGAGTTCCCACCTGTCCCAGCAACCTCCCCAGTGGTAGCCTGGGCCCCCACCCTACACTGACCCTGGCTTTAGATGACAGGAGTTCAAAGTCAAGGGGAAGCAGTGGGCAAGCAGCAGGGACTAAAGCTCTATCCCACAAACAACTCTGGGGACTGGCTAAAAAAGTAGCACACCTGGTGACAAGAAAAATTCCAGCAAATTCAGTCACTTCTCTGTATCTAAACCTTAACTAGGGAAAAAATACAATGGGAAGACTGGGTACTGTTCTTCCCGTCCAGAGCCCACTGGAACTCCCTTCTCGGAGCCTGGCATTTACCTGGAATGAGCACCTGTGAACAGCCGGAGCAAGTATGGGGGACGGGGGTGGGGCTGGCTTCCTATGACCACTGCATTACCGACCACACCACAGGATTAAGTCCGCATGAGAATTAGCGTCAGATGGCTGCTTACAACCTCCCATGGACTTGTTCTCTCCCTCTCTCTAATAAAACCATCAAGAAACAAATGTGAGAGGAGGGGTGAAGGGAAGACTCCATCAAACAAAGGAAAGGGACATAAAACCTGCCAGGCAGCCCCAGGGAGCCCTTGCCCCACCCCCAGAAGCCATGCTGGGGAGCCACAAATACCCAGAGACCTTAGCCAATAAGATGGAGAGAAGCAGAAGCGACTGGGTGGAAGTCCATCACTTTTCCTTTTAGACCCAGGGACCACAGAATCTCCTGCTGGGAGGTGCCCAGCAAAGTGGGTGGGGGCTCGCCCACTTCTGAACAATGCGAACCCAGGGAGCTCCCCAGAGCCTAAAGTGCACCCTTCGTGCCTCCCTACAGGAATGGCATGGATGTCCCTCAAGCCGCTAGAGTGAACCTTGGTATTGGTATAAGACTTTAAAAAAATTATCTACTTTGAGAGAGACAGAGAGTGCACATGCACGGGTAGGGAGGCAGAGAGAGGGAGAGACAAAATCCCAAGGAGGCTCCACGCTGTCAGCACAGAGCCCAAGGCAGGGCTCAATCTCACAACTGTGAGATCATGACCTGAGCTGAAACCAAGAGTTGTATGCTTAACAGACTGAGCCACTCACGTGCCCTGGTATAAGACATTTAACACAATTCTTAGGACAGAGAGAAGAATCTAGATACTGCCAAAGACAACCCCAGGGTGCAGCTCCCCCAGTGTGCAACTTCTCGCTGACCACACAATATTGGGCCCATGAGAGCCCAGAGGAGAAAGCATTGAGAAAGGATGCCAAGAGAAGCAGAAGCAAAAGCCAAGAACTCCCCCACTGTACCAAAGCAAACAGAGTATTTGGAAACAACATGGTAACTCTGCAAACACATTACAGCCAAAAGAGGGAGAGGAAGGAACAGGGAGGGAGATGGCTCAGGAAAGGCAAAGTCTCCCACCAAGAAGAGAACATACTGCAAGGAAGAGAAGGAAATTCCTCACGACCTTGTAAGAACATATTCTCAATAAGAAGTCAAAGATGAGACGATAAAACACTGTAATATGAAAGGGATAAATTCCCAACCAGACGAACTACAGTCTAAAACACACCATTACAGAACTAATAAATACATTCACAAACAGCCAGAAATAGAATATACATAGCTGAAAATCAAATAAGACAAACAGTGAATGCAGATGGAAAAAACAAGAGCTAAAGCAATTAGAGCAAAGCTAACAGCATTGGAAGAGAGACAAAGACAATATAACATAAGGATAATTTGTATCGCTGTAGTAGGGAACCCAAAAAACGGAACAGAAAAAGCAATCAAACATGTAAGAGAACAGACCTGAAACAAAGATGAGCTACATTTGTACCTTGAAAGAACACAACGTGTTCCCAGGAAAATGTGATAAGGAACACTTAACAGTGAGACAGACTCTGCTCAATCTCCTCAACTTCAAGGATAAAAGAGACAATGCTTCTGGTATCCCGAGGGAAAAAGCAAAAGCAAACGCCTTCCAAGGGGCAGACATCAGCAGACCAGGAGCACGTCCCAGCTCCACAGTTCCAAGGCCGACCAGTGCAGCGGTGGGAGCACAGGCTTGGGGGCCAGCCGGCAATGAGCTCAAGTCCTGGCACAGCCCTCTGTGCTGTGCACAGGCACCGAGCACGGGGGTCAGAGGTGAGGTCGGAGAGATGCGCAGGGGCCTGATCCCTGGGGGAGGCCTCTCTGAGGGGAGTCTGAACCCAGATTGTTCATCGCAGTGAGGGATGAGGGAGTGTCATATAAAGTGGAGCCCAGATATACGGAGCAGCGAGAGCCAAGGCCCTGACCCCGGAACAATCTGGCATGTTCTAGGAAAAGCAAGAGTGGTGGACTGGAGCCACGTGAACAAGGAGGAAAAAATGAACTCAAAACGAAGCAGGCTGGCCCGAGTAATTTGTAGGGCCCAGTGCAAAATAAAAACTCAGGACCTCTTGTTCAAAAATGTTGAATTTTGAGATGGCCACAGTACGGCATTAAACCAAGCCTGGTTAGGGGCGCCTGGGGGGCTCAGTTGGTTGAGCATCTGACTTCATTCAGCTCAGCTCATGATCTCACAGTTTGTGGGTTTAAGACCCACATCGGGTTCTGTGCTGACAAGTCAGAGCCTGGAGCCTGCTTCGGATTCTGTGCCTCCCTCTCCTGCTCATGCTCTCTCTTTCAAAAATAAACATTAAAAAGTTTTTTAAATAAATAAATTAAATAAATAAACCAAGCCTGGTTCTTCTAAGCCACAGACGTAGAGAGAGGCTACATACCCAGGAAGCTGGCTTTGCCGCCAGGCAATAGACCTTGGATTCCATCCTCAGAGGGTGAGAGGCCCCCAGAAGAATGACAAGACCAGATAAACAGTTTTTTTTTTTAATTTTTTTTAATGTTTTTATTTATTTTTGATACAGAGAGAGACAGAGCATGAGAGGGGGAGGGGCAGAGAGAGAAGGAGACACAGAACCGGAAGCAGGCTCCAGGCTCTGAGCTAGCTGTCAGCACAGAGCCTGACGCGGGGCTCGAACCCACGAACGTGAGATCTGACCTGAGCCGAAGTCGGAGGCTTAGCCGACGAGCCACCCAGGCGCCCCAAGACCAGATAAACAGTTTTAAAAAATCATCTAATAATGTGGAAGATAGAGAGTGTTAAGGGTGGGGGAAGGGACAGTGAGGCACAAGGTGCTGCAGGGTGAGCTCACAGTTTGGGGCAGTAAACGTCTCTTAGGGACGGGCAGCTGTGAAAAAAGGGGGCAGGAAGTGGACCTGGACAGACGAAGAAGATGAAGTGCATCACAGGCCCAACAAAGTGCCCATGTGCGCTGGACAGACACGGCAGGGGTGGGCGGGGGAGGCTGTATCTCCACCTCACTCAGTCACCTCAGTGCTGCCCTGGAAATGGCGACAGAACCTCAGCGAGGAGGCTTCTGCAGCTGAGGCCCAGCAGACCCCAAGGAGCTGGAGGTCGCCTGCAGACTGCACTCCCTGCAGTGGCCTCTGCACCTGCACAGGGGCAACTGCAGAGTGTGGGCGCTGGCAGCAGAGTGCATGTATGTGCTGGGGGCAGCGGGAGCAAACATCGGGGGTTCTGACCTCCAAATTTGATGTTTTCCACACTGAGGCATTTCACGTTCTAAAGATCTAAAGGGCAGCTGGATATGGGAGTCTGCAGTTGTGGGAGAGGTCTGGACTAGAGACCAACATCTGGGGGTCCTCAGCACAGACGTCGGAAGAGGCAGCTGAGTGAAAGGGGCACCCTGGACACCAAGTGTGGACAACCCTCTCCCTACTATCTGTAGTTGTGACGAGAAGGAGTCAGCAAAGGAGACAGAGGAAGAGAACCAAGGCGGAAGAAGCATGATTAGGTGTATCTGCCCGGATTATTGGTGGCAAGACAGAGACCAACTCTAGCTGACTTATGCAGATGAGGACTTGATTAATAGGCTACTGGAGGAAAGAGGTGGCGATGTTTCCATGACAAGAATGTACTTAATACCACAGAACTGTACACTTAAAGATGGTTCAAATGGCAAATTTTGTTATGTGTATTTTACCACAATAATAAAAATTAAGGAAAAAAGGCTCCTGGGTGGTCAGACCATCCTTTGGAAGGCTGGAGGCACAGGTTTGAGGCTAGCTGGCCGGGAAGCACATTCTAAATCCTGCTGCTACCAGGCTGGTGCAGGGCGGCTAGCGCTGCCTCTGCCACCCTGCAGGGGGAAGCACTGACCACTAGCACCACGGCCAATGTGTGGCCCAGGAACTTGTCCCTTCTGCAGCCCAGACGCTGAGCAAAGGCTCCTCTCCTGGCCCTGACCCCCTCTGAGGATGGGTCTGACCAGCATACGGGGCACACACCCGTACCTCTGTGCATGGCTCAGGGCACATTCTTTGTAAAGACCCAGATAATAAATATTTCCTGTTTCACAGACCACATGATCTCTGTCACAAACACCCAACTTGCCTGGTATACTGGGAAAGCAGCTACATCAATGCATAAAAGAAGGGGTGGAGCTGGGTTGCAATAAAGCTTTATTTATAAAAACAGGCGAGTGGGCCAGATTTGACCTTGGGATATAGGCTGCCAACTAGCTGCCCTGGCTGAAAGGGAAAGTAAAAAGGGAAGCATCTGGCATTTTAGTGACTCCAGTCAGGTCACCTGGCCTCCCATCAAACTCATAAGGTGGGGGGAGAGGTCCCCCAAAGAAAGAAGGGGGCTCAGATATGAGGTAACGTGTCTAAAAAATAAAACTAAGCCAGTGACACTGCACCAGGAAAGGGTAGGATCCCCGAAGAGATGCAAGGAAGGAAGGGTTTCCAAGAGAGAACAACCATGTCAAGAGGAAGACTCGCCACTGGCCACGGCAACATGGACACTCATGAGGGGATATCCACTGGGGGCTAACAAGACTGCTCCCTGTGGGCAGTAAAGACTGTGGGGGAAGTAAAACTTCCATGGACTGGGCTGAGGAGAGTGGCAAGTGAAGAGGGGGAAGGCGAGTAGCCAAGTCTTGAAGAGCTTGGCCAAAGAGCTAACAGAAAACTGGGTGGGAGCTGAGGAGGGAGTGCAAGATGGGAAGTAAAGATGGGAAACTCTAGAACATGTTTGTATGGCAATGGGGATGAGTCACGAGAGAGAAAAGTGACAGGGTCCCAGGGAGAGAGGAGTCTGTGAGCTAGGAGCACAGGAAGTCTTCGTCCCCAGCAGAGCTGCCTGTTAGAGCTCTGTGGGTAGAGGAGTTTCCAGTGATGACAAAGTCCAGGCTGTGATTATGGCAGTGGGTGGCAGAAGTCACTGGAACAGAGGAGGCTAAGGGCCATCTTATATACACACTTAAATCACCTGTGGAATGGAAGGGACTGTGACAGAGGAACAGAGACTGTGGGCCTGGCATCAAATCCTCAGCAGAGGGAGACTGGGGTAGTGAACACGCGTGCGACAGGGAGTGTGTGAGCTTGGAAAGCGGAGTGGCAGGAGTGTCACAGTGTGCTTTTTATGAGCGCATGGATCCTGAATACAGAGGACAAAGCTTCTGCTTCTCCCTGGGGTCTATGGGCTGTGACCCATGTGACTGACCCATATGCAGTCAACAGGCTGCTCTCTGAGCATGAGGTACTGGCAGGGAGCCAGGACTGCAAGAGGAAGATATAACCCAGATAAGGCCTAGGGGCTTAGTAAAGGCTCCCTTCGGGAGAGAAACCTGAACTGAGTCTTCAAGAGTTACCAGGCGGGGCCCCTGGGTGGCTCAGTTGGTTGAGCATCCGACTCTTGATTTCTACTCCAGTCATGATCTCACAGCTCATGAGATAGAGCCCCGGGTTGGGCTCTGTGCTGACAGTGTGGTGCCTGTTGGGATTCTCTCCCTGCCCTTCCCATGCTCTCTCTCTCTCAAAATAAATAAATAAGCTTAAAAAAATCAGAGGAGTAAATGTGGCAAGGGAGCCAGGGACACAGCCAGCAGTATGAGAGCAGGTCTGCATGGATGAGGGTACATGTATGAGAAAAAGAACAGCAACAGAAGAGGACAGAGGGAGGCACGGTCGTGTCAGGGGCCCAGATGCCATTTGAAGGCAGTGGTACTGTTCTTGGGTTTAAAGCAGGGGAGTGAGATCTGAGTCTCGGGACCTTGTGGAAGAGAGAGATGCAGGACAGCTGGCAAGTTACTGCAGGAATCCTGGGAGGCGAGAGCTGGCACCAGGCTGGTGGAGGAAGGGATGCAGAAGACAGAGGTGGGAGAGACAAAGGAACGGGCACGGGTGGGCCGGCTCCCTGGATGTGGATACTGAAGGGTGGGGTAGGGTCCCGGTTTGCATGACTGCTGCTGCTCTCAGCTGTGACATGGAATTTGGCTGTCTGGTCTTCTGATCTATTCGCCTCATTTGGAGGGAGGTGGTGGGGCGGGCAGTGGGTTGAGGAGAATAGGAGGGAGTAAAAAGGGCAAAAAAACTTCAAATGCCTTGTGTGGTAAAATCTGACTCATGTGCACATACACCCCATGTGCCTTTTCTGACATGAAGCAAAACAAGTTTTATTTCCTTCATACTTCTTAAGTGCCCTCTGTCGCCACCTAATGGGATGTCAGCTGCAACCCAGCAACTTAGCTGCAGGCTGACCAGTGGGCAGTGGGAGGCTCCTGTAGCAGGGCCGGGGAAGGGACAGCATCGGGGTGGGATAGGGCCTGCCCAGCTAACTGGATGTGTAACAACACCCCCAGGGTCCAGGGGACCCCCGACTGGGAGAGCAAGTTTCCGGAGCTCACAGAGATATTCATTCATTAGAAATACTTGTTCGACCTAGGATCGTTTTTGAGACATGCTTTGACCTTGACTTCTCCGTACTCCCAGGATCAACTATCAAATTGAAGTGCACTGAGGGAACAACTGTGTAGTCATCCATGAAACTCTTACTAGGTGGGACCAAACTTCTGGGGCACTTGAGCTTGGCTGAGCTCTAGTGTCTTAGTGTTTCATGTGCCACCTTCCAGGTTTGGGTTTATAAATTTGGAATGCAAAAAGCAATCTCCGAGTGAAAAGTCTTAGCACTGGAGACAAAAAGAGCTACACGCCTCGCTGCATATTCATATGGTAGAAGGGCCATTAGCCCCATCACAGGACCCAACTCTTATGTCACCTTCTAACCCTGATTACCTCTTAAAGGCCCATTTTCAAACACTATCACTTTAGGAGTTAGGGCATGAACACATGAATTCTAGGGGGAGGGGACAAAACTTTAGTCCATAACAATGGTGATATTTTCTACTGTTAAATGGAAAATGAAAAGGCAGCGTACGGCACTATGTATACTGTGTGACAGCAATTAAAACTCAATCTGAGAGGGGCGCCTGGGTGGCTCAGTCACTTGAGCGTCCGACTTCGGCTCAGATCATGATCTCACGGTTCGTGGGTTCGAGCCCCGCGTCAGGCTCTGTGCTGACAGCCAGCTCAGAGCCTGTCTTTGGATTCTGTGCCTCCCTCTCTCTCTGACCCTCCCCTGCTCACGTTGTCTCTCTCTTAAAAATAAATAAAACATTTAAAAACATTTTTAAAGGCTCAATCCAAGAGATGGTAGTGCAACAATGTGAATGTATTTAACGCCACTGAACTGCACACTTAAAATGGTTCAGATGGAGGGCTCCTGGGGGGCTCAGTCAGTTGAGGGTCTGACTCAGCTCAGGTCATGATCAAGTGGTTCATGAGTTTGAGCCCTGTGTCGGGTTCGCTGCTGTCAGCCTGTCAGCACAGCGCTCGCTTCGGGTCCTCTGTCCCCCTCTCTCTGACCTTCTCCCCGCCCCCCCTTGTGCTCTCCTCCAAATAAGGTGGTAAAGATTATACGTGTCGTACCACAATAAAAAAAAACCCCTCAATCCAAGAGAAGGCAAGAAAGAAAAGAACAGAAAATGTGAAAAAACTAGAATGCACAAAATAAAATGGCATATACAAATCTAAATACATAAGCAATTAAATAGATGCTAACGACTGAAACAGACTTCGTAAAAATCCAGCTATTTTGCCATCTTCGAGAGCTACATCTAACCCATTAAGACACAGAAGTGAAGAAGAAGAAAAGCGGCAGTACTGACCGAAGACACAGGTGGTGCAGTGCTGTTACCCGCAGACCAAGTAAACTTCAAGCCAGAAGCCCTCTGAACGATAAAGACCCTCACTTCATAATGTCAAAGGGTTCAACTCACCAGGAAGATAAAACCGTTTCTAAAACTAAAAACCTGGCCTCAGAATAAACAATACAGCACAGTTTAACAAAGCCTATGAAAACACTGATGTGTCCCCCGGTGCAGAAGACTGAGACACGGTCCCCAGCAGTGGGTAAATCAGGCAGACAAAATGACAGTAAGAAGGATACTTCCATAAGCCAGTGACAGAGACTGAGGCAGTGAGCTCAGAGGGTCCCCTGCACTCTTGCCTGGGAGCCTCACAGCCCATTCGGGCAGCCGTGTGCCTCTCAGGAGACTGCCAGGGTACATGCCACTGACTATGGGGCACCCAGCAGACCATGGTGCAGTTTGGCTAGAACTTGACTTTCTTACAACAGCAACTAGAAAAACCCCATAAAGCCACATGCTTGGAAATTAAAAACACATTTCTAAATAATTTGGGGGAGGGGGCACCTGGGTAGCTCAGTCACTGAGGCATCCAACTCTTGATTTCAGCTCAGGTCATGATCCCACGGGTTCATGAGATTGAACCCCTGCGTCAGGCTCTGCGTGGACAGTACAGAGCCTGCTTGGGATTTTTTTCTCCCCCCCCCTCTCTCTGCTCCTCCCCTGCTTGTGCATGCTCACTCTATCTCTCAAAAATAAATAACATGAAAATTTTTAGATACATTTCTAAAAAATGTTTATTTTTGAGAGAAAGAGAGACGGAGCATGAGTGGGAGAGGGGCAGAGAGGGAGACACAGAATTGGAAGCAGCTCCAGGCTCCAAGCTGTCAGCACAGAGCCCGATGTGGGGCTTGAACTCACCGACTGCGAGATAATGACTTGAGCCGAAGCAACTGAGCCAGCCAGGCAACCCTAAAATTTTTAAAAAATAATTTGGGGGAGTCAAATAAAGAATCATAAAGAGAATTAAAAAACCCTTTTAGCTGACTTTAAGTGATACACATCAAAACTTGATGCACACAGGTGAAACAGTTTGCAGGTCAGCTTCAAATGTTTATGTTCGGAATGAAGGAAATCAAGTGGGCTAAGTTTAAATTTGAGAAGCAAGAAAAAGAAAACCAGAGAATGTATTCCACGAGGGTAGGGGACATACAGAGATGAAAGCAGAATGTAATGAACTGTAGACATACAGCAATACAGGACAATAATGCCCACAAGCTCGCTCTTTGAAAAAGTAATTAGAACCAACAAAATTCCACAAGACAAGGAAAACTGAGAAGGAACAAGTAAATAATACCAGAACAAAAAAAAAGGGGACATAAATACAGATATTACAGAAGTTTATAAAAGTTATGCACAACTTCATGCTAGTAAATTTAGCAACACACAAAATGGACAAAAATATACCTTAGCCACACTGACCAGAGCAGGTGCAGGGAAAATAAAAGGAGGTTTCATATTGTGTGTATGTGCACAGAACACCTCACAGGAACTCTATCAGACCCTGGAAGCAGCTGTTCCCTGCAGAGGGGCTAGGGTGGCAGCCGGGACACTCACAGACCAAGGATCACCCTAGAGTGCGCACGTGGTGAGTTATGAACGGTGTGAATAGGTCACCCACTCAATAGTGGATCCAAACATGCCTGGAGACAAGGAAAGGCTTGGCCTGGCTGGGTGTGCAAGTTGGGGAAGAGTGAGTTGTGTGGCAGGAGTAAACCCCCAATATTAGCGGGGCACCAGGTCTTCTCACTCCTTGTCACCTTTACAAATTTGGTAGGTAAAAATGGCATCTTCTTTGTTTTCACTTGTTTTCCTGATAGCATTGAGGCAGAATTCTTTTCCTATCTTCACTGAACACCTGTATCTTTTTTTTTAAAGTTTATTATTTTGAGAGAGACGGACAGCACGAGAGAGATGGAGAGACAGAGTCCCAAGCAGGCTCCACACTGTCAGCACAAAGCCCAGTGCGCGGCTCGAACTCACGAACTGTGAGATCACGACCTGAGCTGAAATTAGGAGTCGGACACTTAACTGACTGAGCCACCCAGGAGGCCCTGTGCCTCTTCTTTTATAAATTTCCTGTTCATGCTCTTTCACTGTTAGAGGTGACTAGTTGTAAGTTTGTAATAAGAGCTGCTGCATTCAAGTCTAGACTGGAAAGGAAATCTCCCCCGGTGCACCCACAATAAGCAGCTGTGGACGAGCCCTGGATCACTGTTCCCAGTGTCCATCGGGAAGCACGGAGCCCAGGATGACTCACTGGATGGTGCTCTGCAGCTGAACTCCTCCAAAACTTCAGACTCCCCCAAATCCCATAAAACGGCTCCAAATATACATGCATGCATGCATTCGTTCACCAAATAGCCTCTGGGTGTCAAGCACTGTGCTTTGATGAAGGCAAGGATCATTCAAAGCGGGCACCAGTGGTGCTTCCTACCCTTCATCATCTGCTTTCCAGAAGGGCCCTTTGACCTGCCGCCAGTAATCTTAGGTTACCAGGCCATTACCCAGACAGTACATAGTCGATCAAAAAGCTCAGAGCAGGACATTCTCCCAATACTTTCACAATCAGCACTTTACAATCTCACTGAATGCTCAGCAACACAGCAAGGCAATGTTACCAAAGGCAACACTAAGGCTCAGGGAGGGAGAAGTGACTGGATAGCTAGTAGGTGAGAGTTGGGACTTAATCCTAAGGTGACATGGCTCAAAAATCTATGCTTGCCTACTATACTTTACCTTGCCTAGACCCCATGCACTGCATCAAGGTCCTGGGTTGTAAGCAACAGAAACTAACTCTAGTTAATTTCAATCACAAAGGAGTTCTTTGGCAGATCTGGAAAGAGAAGACTAGAGAAGCCCAGAAAAGCAACCACACAACTGAAAACGCAGCGAGTTACACTAAAAGGGTTGTTCTGTTGGGACCCTCCCCCCCAACCCTGGGCACCACCACCGTCACCTCATCACTGGATTACCCCTAGTGCTGGCTTCCTGATGCATGTGCCACCATCATGACTTATCTCTCGCTGTCCCTCAAGAGTTGAAGTGCCGGAGGGCAGTATGGGTTTGGCCAAGCCTCGGTCTCACGACCATCCCCTAGCTTCCAGGGAGCAAGGAGAGGGAACATCTGTCCCCTGTAGCAGGCACTGCCAGCCACCTCTCCACACCCAGGTTCACCGTCAGCCTTCCTCACAGGACCCTGTGCAGAGCTGGGATGACAAACTGGCCCACGAGACAGTGGCAGAGTGCACTGCCTGCCCTATTCTTCATGCCTGCTCTTGCCCCGTGACCTGTGGGCAGAGCGCACCTCCCTGCCCACTGGCTCTGCACTCGCTCACATGTCTGGCTTCCACTGAGGAGGAAGAGACTTTAAATGGCTTCTGTGTCCCTGCATACTCCTCTTGGGGATGACATCTGCTTAAGAAGAGACTGTCCCTGGCAGTTGTTTCTCCCTCCTGGGTCCTGGAACGCTAGGCCTGGGAACGGATCTGAACCCTAGCCGGCAGCTGACCTGGGCCTGTGAGTGCAAAAGAAATGACTGCTGTTCCAGGCGCCGCTGGCTCTCCAGTGAAAGACGAGAGACGTGGACATGGAGACGCGACGCAGTGCCTACCCGGAGAGGATGTGACGGCTAGAGCCACAGCTGCCCCCCGTGACCACGGGCCACCCCGAGGACAGAAGTCACCTGCTGAGGGCGATGGAGGAAAAAGACTGAGGGATCCCAGATACTTCTGGAGCCACTGCAGTGGCCATGGACAACCTGCCTCCAGACTTCAGGGCACAGGAGAGAAGATAATCCCTTTCTTAAGTAGAAGCTAACTCAGGTCTACTTCTACCCAAGATCCACAAAATGGGGGAATTTAACACCAAAAAAGGTAACAAGGTGCTTAAAAAAAATTAAACCCACAACAAAATGTTCAAAATAAGCCATATGTGAAGTTTACTCATTACATGGCTTTTTCACTGAAGTTATCACAATCACTATTAATTCAGGCTACTGAAAACCGACAAAATAAAATCAGATTCTTCCTATTTCTGTTGGCTAAAAATGCAGCCTTTGATTTGTTTATAAGTGAATTCGAAAGATAAAAATAAACCCAGATTATTGAGAACGTCCCGAGTACCACATGTGTGTTTTCTACGTGATAAGCTCTCAGCATTTATTCAAAGAAAACTTGTTTCGTTGAAAAAATAGAAAAGAGCCTAAAAGTAAAACAATTAATGACAAAACACACTACCTCCTACACTACCAGACTCCTTTCCTTGCCTTCAGAGTCGTGGGTCCCAGGCCAGAACCTGACCAGAACAACAACAACAACAACAACAACAACAACAACAACACCACGTCGTTCAAATTGCTGAAACTCATAAAGTTCAATTAGCCGGCTCCTTCGGCTCTCCCAAACTACCGCCACCGAGGGGGCACAGGAGCAACCCAAGCCTGCCGAGCGGGCCTGGACACCAGATCCAGGTAGCAGGCCTATGCGCACATGTGTCCGGAGGCTGAGTCGGAGACTTGAGTGGCCATGCCAGCTGCTCCTGCCAGGCGCTGTGCTACACAGGGGAAGGCCCGGAGGAGGCGCATGCGGTCTCTGCTCCAGAAGATCAGAGCCCACTAGGGAAAGAGCAACGTGCCAGGAAACCACAGTCCCTTTCAGCTCTGTGGGCTGCACCAGATGTCTGCAGGGGTCGCTAAGGGCCCAAGGAGGGGAGCGGTCACGCTCCAGAGACCTGGGAGCGGGACGGGGGGTGTCGGCCTCTTCTCAGGAATCAGTTCCCGAGTTCCATCTACTCAGGCAGAAAACCATAAACGCCATTCTCATGGGCACTTTAAGCAGCACATCTACTGGTAAAACACAAATGTTGTTACACAAATACGAAGCCACAGGTTGCAAAGATACGTGACAGCCTTTAAAATTCATTTCTCCTGTTTGCAAAGCTGCATTGGAAAACCATGCTACAAAATCATACTCACACAGAAGATGTATGTTTAAAAAGCAGGGGAACTGTGTGGGTGTTCTGTAGACTTCCATTAATTTGTTCCATGTTTTCGAATAACTGCAACCCCGCCCCAAAGGAATTCAAACTAACCACTCCACATATCTGCCCTTTATGTGTCCCTTCTGACTCCAGACTGCAGGTTGGATGAACCCGTAAACAAAATTGTTCTTCTTGGCCACAGAGAAGCTAATGACTCAACAGCAGAGCAGTCTGCATTCTATTCTGCCCCTCTTAGCAGAAGACAAAATCTAAGGGCAAGGTCCCACTACAGAATTCATCCATTCATCCATCCATCCATGCAAGAAAGATGCATGAGTCTAGGCACTAGAGATACAGCAGGGAAAGAGGTTAAAAACAAAAACAAAACTCCTGCCCTGCCCTGCCCTCCTGGGCTTAGATTCTAGTGGGAGGGACAGAGGAAGAGACAGACAGAGACAGAACACAAATAAAACCAATGAGTGAAAAAGCATACAGCAGATGGTGACAAGTGCTAGGCTAGGCAGGGAGAACTGCTGGGGTGGAGGCAGGCTTCAACCTTCAGGGAGGGCCACACTGGGAGGGTGACACTTGAGCACATTGAAGGAGGCCAAAAAGGGAGCCGTGTGATAACCTAGGGGGAAGACTGTCCCCAAGAGAGGGAAGGGCAGAAGGATAACCAGAGTGTCCAGGCACGGAGGTTCAGGAGGCCACAGTGGTGACTGCCAGGAGAGGTAACCACATTGTAAGAACTCTGGCTCTAATTCTCAGTGAGAGGGGAGCCCAGGGCAGGTACTGAACAGAAGAGGGCCACATTCTGGCTTGCACGTTGCAGGACTGAACAGAGCTGCAGGTAGCAAGCAGGACGGCTGGGAGCTTGGACCAGGAGGGGGCCAGCAAAGACGGGGAGAACTCCTCAGGGAGAGCGAAAAGGGTCTGTGGACAAAGGGGACCTAATGTGAAAGCACTTTGGGTGACTAGCACCAGGTTTCTGGTCTAAGGAGCAGGAAGATAGGAGTTACTGTATACTAGGAAGGCAAAGAGCAGGGAAAAAGAACGCGTGTGTGTTGGGGGGCGGGTTTGAAAAGCCCAGGCTTGAAGAGGTACAGCTGGAGAAAGTCGTTAGAAGAGAAGCAGGTGTTAAGCTGGCACCAGGAGCGCGGCTTTGGAGCTCCGAGGGCCTGGTCAGCCTGGAGACGTAAGTTTGGCAGCCAGAAGTTTGCAAATGGATAGAGAACCCCAAGGGTGGGTAAGCTCAGCTCCGGACTGAAAGTGGAGAAGCAAGAGCCCGAGACTCCCCCCCAGGATCACATGGGGCGCAGAAGAAGCCCCAGCACACACTCACCAAGGACCTCTTGAGGATTACTAATGGATACAGTGGACAAGCTTGCCCTGCCCGATTCTGGTCCAGCAGGGATGACAGACAAATATGGTCAATCTGTTAGAAACTCTGTTAGAAAGGGACCAAAGCTGTGTTTTGCCGGGGGGGGGGGGGGGAAGCAACCACTGAGATAGTATACATTGGCGCAAAGTCTTAAGGGAGGGAAGGGACTGACTTACGTGGATAACCGGAGTTCAGTGAAGTAATAACTGGCTCCTGGATTTAACAACATAAAGGTCATCATTCATGTCAGGAAAGGGTCAACTAGAGAGAGCTCAAAAGAGCGTGCAGACAGAAAAACTGGAGTCCTGCTGGTAGACGGAAGCAAACCTGGAAGGATGATGGGGTTAGGGGCCACTTTTGTCAGAGTTAGAGAAGTAGCCACAGGGTTCAAGGGGGATGGGAAGGCTCCGGCAGTGAGGAAGGAATCTCTGGTGCAGGACAGGGCTGCAGAGGTGGCCCAGAACCGGAGCAGGAGCGAGGGCCCAGGAGAGGAGTGGGCGCAGGGGGTGGGGGTAGATGCCAGCAAGGAGATGCAGGGCCCGCTGATGTTCTCTCTGGATTGCTTCCCTGCTCTCCAGGAACTAGGAAATGAGGTATCAGCTTCGAGAAGGTGAGAAGGCTGATGAGGGGGGTGGGAGAGGCAGGGAGAGAGACCAGGGAACTGCAGTACGCTGGCTGGAGAAGTCAGGGGGCTGTCTTCAGCTGCAGGGCAGAACAGGTGTGAGGCAGGGGTGCCTACATCTCGCCAGGGCAAAGGCTTCGCCCTGGAGCAGGACACAGCATGGAAGCGGCGCAGCTGTGGAAGTGCCATGCCAGTGCGTTACGGCGACTGCCCACGCCCCTCACGCAACGAAGGACAGCGGGGAGGCTCCGAGGGAGGCCCGGGCCAGCGCGTGGACGGACAGCGCCTGCACTGCTGTCTGAGTGCCTGCGAAGACAGAGGCTTGCGGCCGCTGGCCACATGCCGTCAGCTGGACACACACAAGAATCTCCGTTTTTGCAGATGATGGAGAAGATTAAGGCTATTATTTTTTGGCACCAGCTGCTACTGTAAAAGTTGTCTGACTCTGAGAAAGAACAAAACGGTGTGGCTATCCTTCAGAGCACATGCATCTTTAAGAGGTCATTTAGGGGTGCCTAGGTTAAGTGTCAGACTCTTGATTTGGCTTGGGATTCTCTCTTTCTGTCTTTCTATCCCTTCTCCATGCACTCACATGATCTCTCTCTCTCAAAATAAACAAACTTAAAAAAAAAAAAGTCATTTTGAAGAACACAATTGTAAGCACTTCTACTTTTTTTTTTTTTTTTTTTTTTTAAGTGTTACGTCCACTCTGGGGCTTAAATTCACAACCCTGAGATCAAGAGTCACTCTACCAACTGAGCCAGCTAGGTGTCCCAGCACTTTCATTAAAAAATTTATGAAAAAAAATGTTTCTTTTTGAGGAGGGGGATGGGAAGGTAAGGGACACAGAGAGAGAGGGAGACACAGAATCCGAAGCAGGCTCCAGGCTCCGGGCTCTGAGCTATCAAATCCAGAGCCCGACTTGGGGCTTGAACTCACAAACCGTGGTGAGATCAGGACTTGAGTCAAAGTCAGACACTTAACTGACTGAGCCACCCAGGTGCTCCAGCCCTTTCAGTTTTTATATTCCATCTCCATGTCAAGTCATAGCACAAGGTACAGGAGTATGAGAACAGACTTAAAGGGACCCTTGATTGTAACTACACAAACTTTCCAGTAAACAAGGTTGTCTTGTTATAGCTCCCCAACTGTGGTGCCCGGACAGTCAGGAGTTACCTGGGTGCTGTGTGAAGACTACTCAGGACAAGATAAACATCTCGTAAGTCTACCGTGAACTCCGTTAGCTAAAATACTGTGGGTCATGCTACACAAAATGGAACTGAATAGCCACTGCCCCTCTGCTTATAGCCTGGATTCTACTGAAAACTGTTCTGTGGGGACTCCTGGCCTTCCCTGGGCCCTTCTGTCCTGGTGACGGACAGAGTTCTATAGTGGGTTCAATGGTGGCCACAAAAAGGTAGGTACCCATCTTAACCCCTGGACCTTGTGAACATGACCTTATCTAGGAAAAGGTCTCTGCAGACATGGCTAAGTGAAAGGTGTCAAGATGAGTTCCTCCCAGATGAGGGTGAGAAGCCAAGTGCGGATGGAAGTGCCGCCGCAGCCGTGTGACCTCGAGCCAGGCAAGTCCAGGGCTGCTGGGCAGCTGCCGGCCACTGGGAGAGGCGGGAAGGGTTCTTCACGAGAGCCTCAGGAAGGGGCGGGGCCCTGGGACACCTGAAGTTTGGACCTCTGGCCTCTAGCACTGTGTGAGTCCTAGTCTCCCCACCCTTACCAGAGAGTAAGTGCCCACCCAAAGCCCACCATCCAACGGCTACTCTCTGTGCAAGGACTCTGCTCTTCCGGGGCTCGATCTTCTCCTCATGCAAACATGCTTATAGCCATCCACCTGAAAGAGACCCTCTGCCACCCCATCGCCCTCAACCCCACTCCCATTTCTCTAGTCGTCATCACAGGCCAACTTCTCAAAAAGAGTGGTCTATCCTTGCTCTCTACTGCCTCACCTCCCACTCACTCCAAGCTGGCTTCTGTCTCCAACACCTCTGACGAAGTTCACCATATTACAGCGAGGGCCCTGCTTAAAATCCTTCACTCCTAGAGAATAACCAACTAAATACACACACTTGTTACCTAGCCCTTCAAACACTGAGGAAACAAAGTACAGATGTATGAAGAGAAAGAAACCTCCAACAGAGATGATAGCAGGAGAGGACTTCGGAACAGACACGTCTCACAAATTTCTAAGCGCCGGAAGGCGGAGGAGCATGTTGACTAACGGAACAGAGCAGCATGAGCTACAAAGGGGACAGGAGCCCCTGTGCGGGTCAGAACCGCAATGAGGCTCTCAGAGCAGAGCGGACGAGGGCGGGCGGTGCTCCCCAAACCCTCGTGCACATGAATCACTTCGGGGGCTTGCTGAGCGTCAGACTGTGATCCCGAAGGTGGGGGCAGGGCACTTCCAGAAAGTCCCCAGTGAGCCTAATGATACTGGGGCTGGTCAGTGGAGCACACTTTGAGTGGCAAGGTGCCACTTTCTCCCAGGGGCAAGAAACCAAGGGTATTTTCTAAATCTGCGGCTTGAACCTTCCCTTCCTCCCATCAAGGCTCCTGGTATGGCTGACAGCAGCCCAGGTGAAGTCCGCCTCTATCTGGCCTCGAGAGTCCGTGGCATGAGGGCTGACTCCTACCTGCTTACCCTGCAAACCGACTCTGCTGGCTAACCTGCCCTGCCTGACTCCACAATACTCCTACCTCAAATCCTCCTTGGGGGAGAGGCCCCATGGGAAATGGGGGGCTCCACCAGAGCAGAGGCAGTGTGCCAGCTACCCACGCCTCTTGTCCCCAACCCGAATAGCTTTCCAGGACCAGGGGAAGAGATCCAGCAACATGGAAGAGAGACCAATTCTGTCCCTAGAGGAAATATAATATTCTGGGAAAAATTCTAGAAGACAATATAGCCATAAAACAAGAGCAGAAGTGTCCACAAACAACAAAGACACCGACAACAAAGGAGTTCAGAGATTAAAAACGGATTAGCTACAAATACAAAACAACAGTGTGGCATTGTTTACAATAGGAAAAAGCTGAAAAAAAAAATCCAAATGTCCATCCACAGGGAGCTGCGTGACGAAAGCACAATTCATCTATACAACAGAATCCATGCAGCAGGAACAAAAAGAATGATGAAGCGAAAACACCACACTGTCATAAAAAAGGAGAGAATTTACATGGATAAGGATCAATCTCCAGGACATACCAAGTGAAAACAAACGGAAAACAAACTAAAAACAAAATCTGAAATGGTATATCCGTCATGCTAACTTTCTGTGTAAGGAAGGAGAAATAAGAATAGATGTCCCTTGGCTTGTCTTTGTAAAAGGAAACATTAATAAGATGAGCAAAAAACTAAAAGAATGATCACCCAAGGGCGCCTGAGTGGCTCAGTTGGTTAAATTTCCAGCTTCGGCTCAGGTCATGATCTCACAGTTCATGGGTTTGACCCCCGCGTCTGGCTCTGTGCTGACAGCTCAGAGCCTGAAGCCTGCTTCAGATTCTGTGTGTGTGTGTTTCTCTCAAAAGTAAATAAACATTAAAAAAATCTTTTAATTTAAAAATGATCACCTTTAAGGGAATCAAGGGAATAAAATGGAAATATGACTTCTGAGTGTGTTTCTTACATTGGTTTGGATTTAAAAAAAATTCAAGTCTACTATACTAGATTCAACAGACATCAACTTGCATTTTAATGTTGTTTACATGTACATAAAATGTGTGTGTATAAACCCTTAACATAAAGAATCACTATTACAATCGTAACTTTTTGTAATTCTACAATCATAACTAAACAAGGTTCATTCAGTAGCAATCCCCATAAATTAGGCTTGAATTCTGAACCATTAAATACTTTACGTATTCCAAAAACAGAGAAAAACGCAACCAATACTGAAAACAAACCTAGCTGTATATCAAATCAATAACATAACCACACAGAAAAGACTTTCCCCCAACATGTTATAAAGAAAAAATTCAAACATGCAGAAAACCTGAACTGCCCAAGGAACACCCACATTCTCATCGCCTCAATTCTGTTACTGACATCATTCAGTTCTCCATCAACCCAGCTTATTTTTGATGCATTTCAAAGTTTTCACACCAGTACACCCAAACACCTTGGCATGCGTATCATTAACTAGAATTAAAAACTCATTTTCATTTTTTTAAGGTAAAATTTACATCCAGTGAAATGACGAAATCGTTCAATGAATTCTGCCAAGTACATCCCTCTGTGTAAGCCAAACCTCTATTAAGATAGAAAACAGCACTATGGCCACAGAAAGTTCCTGGTCCCACTTCTGATTCAGTCATACTCAATATCCTTTTCAACATTTGGTATTGTCAATTTTCAATTTTGGCTATTTTGATGAGTGTGCAGGGGTGTTTCATTGTGTTTTTAATTTGCATTTCTGTTAAGCACTTTCTCCTGGTCATCATTCAGATGCCTTCCTTTTGCAAAGTACCAAAATCTTTCCCCTTTTTATTAGTGAATGGTAGTTTATATATTCTAGATACAAGTCCTTTGCCGAATACATGACTTTCTATTTTCTCTATGACTCATCTCAATGATTTTCTCAGTGAGCTGTCTTTTCATTTTCTTAATGGTATCCTTTGAAAAACAAAAGTTTTAAATTTTAACGTAATCCTAGCACCTAAGAATGTGACCTTATTTGGAAATAGGGTCTTTGCAGATGCAGTCAGTTAAGACGAGGTCATCCTGGAACAGGGTGGACCACTAGTCCACTGTAACTGGTGTCCTTATTAGAAGACAGCTATGTGGGGACACAGGTATTATGAGGAAAACACCTCACGTGAGGAGGAAGACAGACCCTGCAGTTATCCAGCTGCAGGTCAAGGAACATCAACGATTGCCTGCAAACCGCCAGAAGCTAGGAAGAGGCAAGGAAGGATTTCTCTACAGGTCTCAGAGGGAGCATGGCTCTGCTGACACCTTGAGTTTTAAGCCACCCAGTTTGTGGCATTTTGTTACAGCAGTTCTGGGACACTAATGTGGATAGGGTCAAGGTTCATTTTTGTCTGGTATAAATGTCATTTGCTATCATCCAGAACCATCTGGTGCAAAAGCTTTCCTTTCTCTCATTGAACTGCTCTGGTGCCTCTGTTTAAATGAAATAATCATAGAACTTTGGTCAATTTCTGGACTTTCTATTCTATTCCACTGAACTATGTGTTTATCCTAATGCCAAGTACCAAGCAGTCTCGATTACTGTAAGTTTATAGTAAATCACAATCAGGTACTGTAAATGTTCCAATTTTGTTCTTTTTCAAGATTTCCCTGAATGTTCTACATATTTTGCATTTCCATATACATTTTAGAATTGGCTTGTCAATTTCTACAAAAAAAGCCTTTAGTTACGTTTAATCTACAGATCAATATGGGGGAACACTGTAAAGATCGATCAGTCTTTCAATCCATGAACATAGTATATATATTTGTTTAGGTCATTAATTTCTTTCAGCAACTTTTCAGTTTCAGTGTATAGAGCTTGCACACTTTTCATTAAGTTATTCCTAGAGGTACTGCATTATAAACTTTACTTTCAAAAATTTTTTTAACATTTATTTATTTTTGAGAGACAGAAACAGACCATGAACAGGGGAGGGTCAGAGAGAGAGGAACACACAGAATCGGAAACAGGCTCCAGGCTCTGAGCTGTCAGCACAGAGCCCAATGCGGGGCTCGAACCCACAAGCCATGAGATCATGACCTGAGCCAAAGCCGGACACTTAACCGATTGAGCCACCCAGGCGTCCCTAAACTTCACTTTCCAATTAGTTTTTGTATAACTGACCTTGCGTCTTGAGGCCTTGCTGAATTCACTTTTTAGTTTTACTAAAGGTTTTTCTTTCTTTCTTTTACAGACTCCTTCAAATTTTCTACATTACCTCCAAAAAGAAACAGCTTTATTTCCTTTTAACATTAATGCTTTTCATTTTTTCTTGCCTTATTATACTGGCCTAAACCTCTAGTACAATACTTAACATAAGTATTAAGAATGGAGATCTCTGCCTTTTTCCTGATTTTAGGGGTAACATGTTCAATATTTTACCATTAAATGGTTTATCTGTAGCTTTCATAAATGCATTGTATCAAATAAGGAAGTTCCCTTCTATTTCTAATCTGGTGAGTTTCTACTATGAATGGGCACTGAATTTTGCCAATGTTTTTTCTGTTTACTGAGATCATTATGCTTTTTCTCCTTTATTCTCTTTTTCAAAAAATTCTTACTTATTTAAGCAATCTCTATACCCAACATGGGGCTTGAACTCACAATCCTAAGATCAAGAATCACATGTTCTTCTGACTGAGCCAGCCAGGCATCCCTCTCTCTTCTCTTAATACAGTGACTTACAGACTGGTTTTGAATGTTAAACCGTATTTGTGTTCTTGGGATAAACCTCACCTGATTGTGATGCATTATCTTTTTATATACTGATGGATTTGATTTGCTAATATTTTATTAAGATTTTTACATTATGTTCATGATGGATATTGGTCTCTATTTTCTTGTCATGTAATGTCTTTGTAAGATTTGGTATCAGGGTTATGCTGGACTCATAAAACTATGAAGTATTTCTTCTTCCTCCTCTATCTTCTAAAAGCTAATGTTTATATTAAAATTGGTGCTCTTTCTTAAATGTCTGATAAAATTGACCAGTGAAACCATGTAGGTCTATAGAGTTTCTTCGTGGGAAAATTTCCTAATAATGAATTAAATCTTTTTTTTTTTTTTTTAAGTACGCTCCACACCCAATGTAGGGCTTGAACTCACAACCCTAAGATCAAGAGTCACATGCTCTACTAACTGAGCCAGCCAGGTGCCCTAAAGATGAATTAAGTATTTTTACTAGATGAAGGACTATTAAATACTTTCTATTTCATATTATGTCAGTTTTGATATGTCCTATTTTTCAAGGAATTTATCTATTTCATCCAATTTGCCAACTTCAGTTGTTTATAACATTCCCTTATAATCCTTTTAATATCTGGAGAGGCTTCAGTAACATCCCTTCTCTGCCTGATGTAGGTAACTTACATACTTTTCTTTTTTTCTTGATTAGTCTGGCCAGTGGACTACCTGTTGATATATTCAAAGAACCAACTTTTGGCTTTGTTAATTATCGCTATTCTTTGGCTGTTCATACCTCATATAAACTAAGTACTCCTTTAGCTGCATCCTATAAATTTTAACATGTTTTATTTTCATTATAATTTGTTACTCCTTAAATTTTTCCTAATTTCTCTTTTGACTCCTATTTCCATTCAGAAGTGTATTAATTTTTTAAATAGTTGGGGGTTTTCTTCTAGATCTTATTGTTATGATTTCTAATTTAATCCTATACTGATCAAAGAACATCATCTGTAGGATTTCAAACTTCTGAAATTTACTGAGACTTGTTTATGGTCCAGCAAATGTCACACTGTTGAACTATATTACGTACGTTTAAAAAGACTATGTGTTCTGTAGTTGTTGAGTGTGTTATTCTATAAATATCAATTAGGTCAATATGGATGGTAATGTTCAGATCTATGTCCTGATTCTTTTGTCTATTTCTAACAATCACTGAAAAAAGTGTTAAAATTGCCAACTATGATTATGAAATTTGTCTTTTTCTCTTTATTTTTGCCAATTTTCCTTCATGTATTTTGCAGCTTTATAATTAGGCACATACATATATATGACTGTTAATGTATTCCTGATGAGCTGACCCTTTGCTCATTATGAAGTGTCTCTTTATCTCTGATAATATCCTTTGTTTTAAAATCTTTTTTTGATATTAGTATTGCTACTCCAGCTTTCCTATGCTTGCTGTTTGCATGGTATGCCATTTTCCATCCTTTTATTTTCAATCTAGCTGTGTCTTTAAATTGAAACTGCTTCTCTTACAGCGGTGTTTGGGTGACTCAGTTGGTTAAGTGTTCAACTCCTGATTTTGGCTCAGGGCATGACCTCATGGTTCATGGGATTGAGCCCCGTATTGGGCTCTGCAATGACAACTCAGAGCCTGCTTGGGATTCCCTCCCTCCCTCCCTCCTTCCCTCTCCCTCTCTCTCTCTCTCTCTCCCCCCCTACCCCCCATTTGCACGTGTGCACCTACGTGAGCTCTCTCTCTCAAATAAACCTTAAAAAACTGCTTCTCTTATAGACAAGATATAGTTGGGCCTCACTTTTTAATCCAGCCTACAATCCCTGCCATTTAACTAAAATGTCTAATCTACTTTCATTTAATGTAATTATTGATATGAGTGGATTTAGGACTACTTTCATTACAAGCATATTTTCTTTTACATCCTGAGCACAGTTTACAACAGCTGCTTTAAAATCCTTCTCTGCTAGGGGTATCTGGGTGGCTCAGTTGGTTAAGGGTCCAATTCTTGGTTTTGGCTCAGATCATGATCTCAGGAGTCACTGAGATAGAGGCCTGCATCGGGCTCTGCACTGACAGCGAGGAGCCTGTTTGGGAATCTCTCCCTCCCTCCTTCTCTGTCCCTCCCCATATCGCATGCACTCTCTCTCTAAAATAAATAAATAAAGGGCACCTGGGTGCCTCAGTTGATTAAGCGTCCAGCTTCGGCTCAGGTCATGATCTCACGATTGTGGGTTCGAGCCCCGCACCGGGCTCTGTGCTGACAGCTCAGAGCCTAGAGCCTGCTGCAGATTCTGTGTCTCCCTCTCTCTCTGACCCTCCCCTGCTCATGCTGTCTCTGTCTCTCAAAACGAAATAAAAAACATTAAAAAAACTTAAATAAATAAAACGAAATAAACATTTAAAAAAATAAAATAAAACAAAATCCTGTTAATTCTAACACTTGGGTCACCTTGGGGTAGGCTGTCATTGATTGCCTTTTCTCTTGAACAGGGATGAGCAAACTATGACCTGTAGGCCCACTCTGGCTCACCGCGTATCTCTATAAATACAATTTTATTGGAATGTAGTCATGCCTATTCATTTATGTACTGTCTATGGCTGCTTTCACAGTACAACAGTAGAGTTGTGTAGTTGTAAGAGACTATATGACTGGCAAAGACTAAAATAGTTACTATGTACAGATAGCCCTGCTCCTGAGTAAGGGTCACATTTTCCTATTTTTTCCAAATGTCTAGACATTGTGAGTGATACACTGTCAGACTTTGGATTCGGTTATGTTGCAATAAAGAGTACAGATTTAACAGGCAGTCAACTCAGTAGAATTCAAACTCCAAACTGTCTTCCCTATGGTGGGCAAGACAAGATCTGAAATCTCTGTTCATTTCTTTTGCCTTAGCTAGAATTTAGCAAGCAGTTATAGATGAAGAATTTGGGTCCCCTGCCCATGGCTATCTGCTTTCCAGGATTTCTGCTCTTGGTTTTCAGCTGCTGTGGTTGCTGTGAACTCTGTCCTGTGTGTTCAGCCCCTGAAGCTGCAGGTTAGTAGTAATATTGGTATTATAATTTTATAACTACATATACTACTAGATAAAGCAAATAAGTATGTTAATTAGGAATCAACACTTCCAGTTGATATATAAGGATAAGATAAAAGTTAAATACAAACTCTCAAACGTTAAGTTTCCACTAAACACATCATTATGTATTCATGGGTTTAAAAAATATTTTTCAGTGTTACCTTTTAGCTTTATCCATTGAGAGAGCCTAGACAAGACTGTCACCCCAATAAGAATGAGCACGTCTAGCACCCAAAGCTTGGCTCCTGAATACCATTTTCCACTAAAGAGAATCAGAGCTTTTGGAACCAGTTCTGGGTCAGGAAAAGCACACATGGAATGTCTTATGCCAGAAAGCAAAGAATCACCCAAAGACTAATTAATGAGAGTATGCCAAGATCACAGGCGCCAGCATGAAGGGACTCCCACTGACCAAATTTGGAATAATTTTATTAAAAAGATAGTGACTGTAGCTGACTTGCAAAACATTCAATAAATAAAAATCCACGAGTACAGATGGACATAAAAGAAGAAAAAACACAAGATCAAAGGGTTTGCTACCACCTGGGGGTGACTATTACACCAACTCCTTGCTCTGGAATTCAGTATATAGTAATTAAAGGCAAAGATTTAGCACTTATGCTATCTTTTCAGGAAGGAGGAAATATAGTTCCACCTTACTTGATGAGGGAAAGTTCTTTACAAAAGAATGCCAATACTAAACGTAGAGGAGATGACAGAATTAGAAAATCCATTATTTTGTTAACCGTCAGTGAAATAACAGATTGAGGCAAGGATCATGAGTGAACGCTAAAATCATTAGGTGAATTGCTGGGCAACACAACCTTTGCATGGTGTCAAAGCGCACCACACACCGCCTATCAGTTACAACAGGAAAACTGCGCGTCTGCAATGGAGAGGTCTGGCAGTCATCTGCTTCTTCAACCAAGTGGTAAAACACCACGTCAGGAGCCACAGGAGAAAGAACCAGAATGTGCCTCCTGATTTGACACTAATACAAAATACTCCTGCCTAAAATGTTTGCCTAAGTAAGCCCTAAAATGTAACCTCTTGTTTACAATTAATATAAAAGATAAACAGGAAAAGAGATGCATCTAGAACGTGGCCTCCTGTAAAACAAGTAGGGTAGTTGTTTCATAAAGCCAATGACACAGGTGGACTGGACGTGGGGAGGCTGTTCTTGTTAAAAGAGAAAAAGGAAGCACACTCACATGTAACGTATGAAGTCTTAACTGCTCTGCAGCTCCCCTCCTTCCCAAACAGCAGTAAGAGACATTTGGGAGAAATCAGAATTTAGAATGGCTGTCTGACGATAACATTAGAGAACTGTTAATGTTTTTAGGTGTGCTCAGGGCACCGTGCTGTACTGGAAAATGTCCTTATTTTTAGGAGATGTGTGCTGAAGTACTTAGGGATGAAATGTCATGATGTCTAAGAATTCCTTTCAAATGGTCAGCAAAAAGATATAAAAATGCACGTGTCTTTTTTCTTAACTTTATTTATTATGAAAACACACCTAAACATGAGCAGGCGAGGGGCAGAGAGAGCGGGAGAGAATCCCCAAGCAGGCTCCGCACTGTCAGCGCAGAACCTGACATGGGGCTCGATTCCATGAACCGTGAGATCATGACCTGAGCTGAAATCAAGAGTCGGAGAGTTAACCAGCTGAGCCACCCAGGCGCCCCTAAAAATGCACATGTCTGAACAGTCTAACCAAATATACCAAAATGTTAATAACTGTTGAATCTACGCAGTGGGCACACAGGCTTCACAGTAAGTAGAAAAAAAGATTTGGCTGAAATAAAAATTTAACAGAAGGGATGGAAATAAAGTCTAGGAGGCCTTCCAAAATTCAGAGTGAAAGAAAACAAAAGGAAAATATGAGAGAAGATTGAGACAGAGGACCAATATAAGAAATCCAAAATTAAGCTAAGAGGAATCTCCATAAAAAAGAGAAAATGGAAAAATGGAAACATTTTTTAGAAGAGAGTTGACAATAGACAAAAGTATTCTGACTGAATGACCCCAGCACCATGAATGAAAAAGACACAACTCCAGACACACTCTCATGAAATTTCAAGACACTAAAGAGAAAGAAAAAAAATCCTAAAAATTTTCCAGGTTAGAAGAGAAAAGAAGGCCACCTACAAAAGAACCACAATCAGACTGACATCAAATGTTTCTTCCATTGGTGACTTTGAATGCTAGAAGACCATGGAAGCAATGCCTTCAAAATTAGGAGGGATGGAAAAGAAAGAAAAGAAAAAAAACTTAGAAGGGAAAATGACTTTCAACTTGGAATTCTATGCTCAGGGACACCTGGGTGGCTCAGTCGGTTAAGTGTCCGGCTTCGGCTCAGGTCATGATCTCACGGTTCATGGGTTTGAGCCACATATTGGGCTCTGTGCTGACAGCTCAGAGCCTGGAACCTATTTCTGATTCTGTGTCTCCCTCTCTCTCTGACCCTCCCTGCTCACATTGTCTCTGTCTCTCAAAAATAAATAAAAAGCATTAAAAAAAATTAAAAATTAAGGAATTCTATCCTCAGTCAATTGAGTAGAAGAGCAGACAACCATTTCAGACATGCAATGACTCAGAAGACTTGTCTGTTACAATGCTTTTGGCTGCAAGGAACAGGAAAGCCTATTGAAGCTGGCTTGCACAATAAGAAAATGTATCCTCTCCGACAACTGGAAGCCCAGAGCTAGGGCAGGCCCTACGCTCCTCCTGCCCATGTCGTCTACCATCCTTGGTACCTCAGTCTGAGATTACGGCAGAGCTCCCAACAGCATCTTATTTACATCCAGTGAGGGAAAGATAGTTTACCCTGAACATGCCGTCAAAGCCCTTCCCTTCATTCTGAGGGGACTGAGAACAGAGGTCTAAGCTGGATCAATAGCAGTTGCCAAGGGGTGTGTAGGTGGCTCACTCAGTTGAGCATCCAACTCTTGGTTTCAGCTTGGGTCATGATTCCAGGGTCATGGGATTCTCTCTTTCTCTCTCTCTCGCTCTCCCCCTCCCTTTACCCCTCTCCCCCAGTCACACTCACACTCTCTCAAAAAATTTAAAAACCAATAACAGTTGCCAAGGGAATGCAATGTGTGGAATGACTTAAGGATCCTTGCTGGTGGTGGGAGTGAGGTAGAAAGGTATATGATACCAGGGTTCTATTAGGAATGGGAAAGAGGGAATGGATATGGTAAGGAACAAGTGTGTCCATTACAGTTTACAACCCACACACCCTATCTTAGTAAGTTATTTAAAGATGTGTTCCCCAAAACAGGAATAAACCATGTAAAAGACACGGCTTCTGAGAAACAGTGGCTTCACCCCAAGAGCTCAGTGAGGGGAAGAGCCAGTGGCAAGGGCTCGTCCACACTGGAGGAGGGGACAGAGAGCTCCGAGGGGAAGGCCTCTGCAAGGGGGGCAGGAGAGAGGATGATGCAAAACTACAGGAAAGAAACAGCATGGCTGAAAAGATTTTACAAGACCAGAAAATACTACTAAGGAAGAGCAAACGACAATCAGAAACAGTGGGAAAAACAAAGATCTGTACAAGGAAGCCAAGGTCCAAATATGAAGCACATTAAATTCTGGCAAGGACTTTAAGCAGGTGCTGAGAGTGTTATGGAAGGAGAATCCCTTTTACCTTGCTTGGTGGTTCTCCTTTGAGTGGTCTAGCAACTGTGACTCCAGACCTATGGAGAAGGGAATGTAATCCTAGCATTTGTGACTTGGCCTCCGGGTAACAATATTTAAATACGTGTAACAGTGTCAAGGATGTTGACAGGTGTTCAACTTTAGAATTAACCTATGACCACTTGGATGTGGTTGTAGGGCAGAGAACAAATGTTAATAATTGTAAGAATCAATACGGTCATGTATAGGATATTTTATTTTTTAATATTAACATAATCTCTACACTCGAGATTATGGGGCTTGAACTCACAACCCCAAGATCAAGAGTTGCATGCTTCCCTGACTGAGCCAGCCAGGTGCCCAGGTCAAGTATAGCTTTTAGGAGGTAAAATTGGGGGAAAGGTGGGAAGAAAAGCAGGGTCACTAGCATCGTCATCTTAAGAGGACGTGCCATATGGCCTCAAGCCGACAGAAGAGGAATGAACCATCATTTGGAGTTAGAAATTGTGAGTGTGAGACTCAACATGGAAGGTGATGTAAGCTAAGTCACCTTCTTTCATTTCAGGGAGTTAATATAATTCCCCAAAGTTGGCAAATCAAGAAAGATGGATAACCATATGATTTAATTTTGAAGGTAACCATCAAAGAAACTGAAAGTAGAAACAGTTAAAAGCTGTCTGTCATATCTGGGTTGTGGAACAGGAAGAGGAAGGGTTAAGCTGTTGTTCAATAGTTTCCTTTTGCTCCGACATTAAGACGAAAAGTCCGGCACCTAGCCCATCAACCTCCGCCTGCATCACTGTCACCTGCCCCGCCCCCAACTCTGCTCCGGCCACACAGGGCTTCACAAGCGCCTTAGAGGGCTAAGCTCCCGGCAGGCTCGGGGCCTTCACACATGCTCTTTTCAGTTAGGAAAGCCCTCCTCCACTCTGTGTCTCGCCCACTTCTGTTCACCCCTCAATTCTTGGCCTCAGCATTGCCTCCCTAGCACAGGTTTCCTTATCCCTCCCAAGGCTTAGCTGTTCCCCCGTTACTCATGAGCATGGTGAGTAACCACCCCCTCCCCCTGCCACCGTCACTTGTCCTTCAGAGCACTTGACCTGCTGTAATTACATAACTACTTGTGAGTTATTTAAGTCTGTTTCTCCCGCCAAACTTAAGTTCCGTGAGGAAAGGTACCAATCTGTCTCAGCCTGCCTACTACAGGCCCGAGGTACTGCAGACACTTAACTTCCTCGTGGGCTGAGCGGCTGGAGGACAGCCTGATGAACTGCAGATCCTTCAGCAAGGAGCAGCAAGGAATTCAGTATTTAAACTGAACTGTATTGGCCAGATGAAAAAGTTACTAAATATGGAACAATCCTATCATTCAGAATTGTCAGTATAACAAATAGTCCTATGAAATGTGTGGTGTTTCATGAGTGTCAGTGAGGAAGCTGCTCAATGTCACCCGAAGTCCTGCTTCATCCATTGAGAGGTGACTTGTGGCTTGGACTGAGGCCCTAGCATTAGAGGTGGTGAGAAGTGGCTGGCCGTGAGGTACATTTTGAACATGGATCCCCACAAGAGTTGCTGGTAAGGGAAAGAGCAGAATCCAAGGACAACTCCTGGAATTCTGCATTGGTATCTGGATGGATATTGAGGTGATTTACTGGGATAGAAAAGACAGGGGGATGGGTGCCTGAGTGGCTCGTTGGGCTGAGTGTCCAACTTCAGCTCAGGTCCGACTTTGGCTCATGATCTCGTGGCTCATGGGTTTGAGCCCAGCGTTGGGCTCTGTGCTGACAAATCAGAGCCTGGAGCCTGCTTTGGATTCTGTGTCTCCCTCTCTCTCTGCCCCTCCCCTGCTCGCGCTTGGTCTCTGTCTCTCAAAAATAAACATTAAAAAAACTTTAGAAAAGACAGGAGGAAAAGCAGATTTGAAGTGGAAGAAGCAAGGGAACTGTTCGTGACTTGTTAAGTTTCAAATGTCTAGGAGGAACTCAAGTGCAAGTACTGAAGAGGCCATCCAATGTGGGGCTCAAGGGGGGCTAGAGATGCAGGCGCAGAGCGGAGTCATCGGCACACAGCTGAAGCCAGTGAAGCAATGAAAACACACAAACAATGGATATGCCCCCAATTAAATCAAGGGACAGGCATCAATTGAAATGTCATGTGATCATCAAAAATGATGGTGTGAAGATGTTATCCCAGACGTTATCAGTAGATGCCAGATTTATGGGCAATTCTTACTTTTCCTATTTTCTAAAAAAAAATTTTCCATTGAACAGATATTATTTTTATAATTAATAAATACACTCAAGTTTATTTTCATCTTAGAGAAAGGTGGTGTTATCAGTCTACTTTTACTGACACAGATAGATACCTACAACGTATCACTGAGAAAAGAAGGCAAGTTACAACAGTACATTTATGATGTGATTTCATTTATATAAAACAATATGTATGTATGCACAAGGGTGCATAAGGAAGACTCTAGGAGAATTTTTTTTTTTAATTTTTAATGTTTATTTTTGAGGGAGAGACAGAGCGCAAGTGGAGGAGGAGCAGAGAGAGAGGGAGACATGGAACCCGAATCAGGCTCCAGGCTTCGAGCTCCCCCGATGCGGGGCTTGAACTCACAAACCGTTGAGATCATGACCTAAGCCAAAGTTGGACCCTTAACCGACTGAGTCACCCAGGCACCCCAAGGAGAATGTTTAAAATGCCAACAGCAAAGGTAACTTTTAGGTTATTATTTATCAAGAAATTTATGTGGTAGTATTCTTAGACCGTTTTAGTTGCATTTTACTTTGCATGGATTTTGTAAAAGCACTAAATGGGTTCATAAAAATATTTGCCAGAATAGTCTGAAGTAAGCTTTAAATGTCATTTTGTCCCCCTTCCTGGCACTTGTGCTCTAGGGCTTTCTTTACTCTTCCCCCACATGCTGACTACTCAAGGGCCAGCGGCTCCGGTATCTGTAGCTGCACGGCATAACGCACTTGGACACACGGCGTGTTCCTAACCTTCTTCTGCCACCGGCCCTTCTGGCTCTCTGGAACCCTCCTCAGAAGAATGTTTTGAAATGCTTAAAATGTAACGCATAGAAACCACTGAATAATGCACATTGAGATGGTGCTAGAGTATTAGGTACTTCTTTAGGAAACCATTAAACAACTAGGTCTAATAACTACCCTAAGTATGAAGTATGATAAGGACAAATGAGGGTTCCAAAATATCTGTTCCTGTAATGTGGTAAGAAAGCATCTTCCATCTCTACTGGTGACAAAGTCACAGGTCCTCCTACTGCTACCGTGGTCTATGGGCTACATTTGCCATTGAAGGAAAATTGACTTTTCAGTGAGAGGTTAGTGAAAATCAAGATGAAGTATTTTTCCCATCCAAGGTCATGCAACCCGTGGATTTTCATCCATGAGTGAGAACCCTTGGTCTAGGAACATACAGACCAAACAGTAAGAGCACTTTTCTCTGCGTGGTGGAATTTCCAGAGTGATTTCCATATGCGTTTTCTACAATGATAATTTGCTTGTGGAGTTAAAAAATAGAGAGTTTAATATAGACTACATTTTTGTTAGTCTTAAACAACTTAGAAGAGTGGCTAAGCAATTTTAGACAGCTGCTTACAAGCTACATTAACATTTTTTTACAGGGTGACCACATAAAGACTTCTCAAATTTCCCTAAGTCCTGTAAGTATTATGACGACTTTAATCATTCCTATGTTCTTATGAGCCTAGAAAAAAATTTCACTAGAATTATTTGTGCTGGAGTTAAACGAAACAAAAAGACAAACTGTCACCACTGCAGACGTTTATTTTTTTTTTGCCAAGTGTAATTCCAAAAACAGCTGAAAATATTAGAGCAAATTAGTACTTAATATGGACTGATACCTTCTGCTATTTACAAAAACACAAAAACCAGAAACGCACAGAAATTTGTATTTTAAAACTATTATTAAACATGTATAGACAAATTTAAAATATAACTTATCAAAGTACTGTCAAAACTTGAGTACCACCAGAGGCCCCAGAAAAACCAAAATACTTATTTAACATTTTCAAAAATAATCCACGTGTAGAAAAGGTCAGCTAGTGCTTTAAAGTGCTCAAGTCTGTGTTTTAGCAGCAACGTGGAATGTTGCAAAGAAGATGGGAACAAAGGGAAACGTGCGTATCTCAGAAGCCTGCTTTGCTTTCTTTCAAATCTAAAAATAAAACCTTTGGACTGCCCTATTAATAAATCTAGAAAATGGATGCCTTTTTTTGTGTGGAAAGCTTTCACAAACAAAGAAATAAAAATATCTTCCTGGTTAATAGGACCAAAGGATGTAAACATAAACCAGATGTCAATCCCCATTTCTCTAAATTCCATTCTCCCTCTGGGCTCTGGTGGGGCTTCTGTTGTAAAGATGTTTCTATAGCAAAAGGAGACATGTTGAATGAAGGTCTGAACAGAGCCACATGGACCAAACTCAAAAGCCAAGTACGGAGTGAGAAGAGCGAGTTGAGGAATGTTACATCCAGTAGGATACCCTCTTGCAAATCCCTAAGAAGGGTTTTGAACCTGATACACGATCACGTGTAACACAGCCTAAAGCGGAGAGCAGGCCACCTCAGGGAGGCAGGGCGAGCAAGTGCGACCGTGCCTGAGATTCCACGGGAGCCGCCACACGGAGTTCCATCCACAAAGGAGGCTGACGTGAACAGTAAAACTCTAACCCTTCCGAGAGCCAAGTGGAAAGCACCTGAGTAGCTAACGTGTGAGCAGAGTGCAGAGGCTGGGGAGGAAGAGGGCCGGGAGGCCTGCAGAAAGGCAAGAGCTCAAGGACGGGAGGGTCAGGATGGCCTAAGGGAGGGCAGAGGAGTAGCCACACGGAGAAGAGGTAAAGAGGGCTGTAATCTGACCTCCTGAGCCCAAGTTTGTGGGGATTACAGCAGTGCGTCCATGGTGGCTCATCAGGGTGGACCTGGCCCTTGACAAGACAGAGTGAGCTTGATTATGTGCTGCTTTCTTCACCATGAAAGTCTTGGCAAAAATAAATAAGTAAATAAATAAATAAACAAATAAATAAATAAAAATCAGAAGAACTAAGCAGTGAGTGTGGCACCAGAGTGGACTCTCATGCCACACAAGCTCCTGCCCTCCTCTCAGGATTAACTATCAGAACGAAGTGTTGGAGAAGGGGAAGCCCTTTCCTCACGGGTCCCCTGGGGCAGAAGTAGCGGGAAGGAAGGTTCCATAAAGAGACCTGGAGTGAGAGCCCTGGGGCCCTGACAGGTGGGTGGGAAACCAGCTCAGGGCAGATGGCGTCCAGAGCCGTGAGGATGGAAAGGGGACAGGATGGATGGCCAGAGCTCCTTACATTGCCTTCTGGGGCGTGGGAACATCTCGAAATGCGCTGTAACTCAGGAGGAGAGCAGAGCCTACTTGGCACAGCTGGTGTGGTGGGTCTGATTTCCTACCAGCACGCTCTGCAAACCAACTGCTCCTGGCCCTTAGGCCTGGCCTGCCGCACCTGTCTCATCTGTAGGCTCCAAGCGCCCCAGGCCCAGCCCAACAGTTCTCTCTCGTCTGAGCCTCTGTTACATGCCGGTCTCTCCCCCACTCACACCTTCTACCTTCTCCCGGACCAGCTAATGTTGCCTTACGGTTCAGGTCGTGGAGGTCACTTTTCAAAGAAGTCTCCTCCCTGACCTCACTTTTAAGTCTGGGTGGGACCTCTCTAACTCTGGTGTGTTCCCTCAGTGCGTAGTACTCCTCCATCATAGCATTTGGCCCCTTGTAAATAATGGTCTGCTTGCCCACCTGTACCCTCTTTTAGATCAGAAGATCACTGAGGATAGGGCAGTCTGGGCCATTTAGTACAGTAAATGCCACATAATAGACACTCGGTTGGTATAGGGTAAATTAATCAAGTATTGCTCTATAAAGAATACGAGAGTCAAAGAGAAATGAAGCAACAGCAATCTGGTCCTGAATAATTCCAGGATATTCCTGATGCATATTTACCATACAAATGAGACACAAGGTCCAGCAGCTTCAGGAGGCTCTCTAACTCTGAGTCCCAAGGAGCGACCACAACTTAGTAGCAGAATAAAAATGGTCCATTTTCTTCAATATTCACAAATGAGAACTGGCTGAGGTTCCCCTTGTCAAGTAAAGGGTCCGCCTCACAGACTCAGCTCACACAAGGTCACATCTGATGAAATGGAAGCTTCCAAAGTTTTGCTTTCTAGTGCTAACTGCTAAAAAATTTTTTTTTCCTACCCTAATTAACAGCTCTCTAGTCTCTGCAAATAGCACTGCAGACATAAATTCGTGTGCTCATCTCCTCATATGTAGGCTTTTCTTTAAAACTATGCAATTAAAAAGTCACCCCTCGATTTAGCAATCTCTCTCCAAGTTTAAAATGCACACACCCGTTGACCCAGCAAGCCCTGTCTCTAAGAAGATCTCCTATACCAGTAAAGCAACCCGTAACAAGAATGATGCGGCTCTATGGAAACTGGTATCAAACAATCCCCAAGAGACGTTCACTAAACAGAGCAAAGTTTGGAAATGTGCATGGCATTTTACTATTTGTGTAAACACACACACACACACACACATACACACGCACACACCCTTATTTGTGTGCATACCCCAACAAAATATATAAACACAATTATAAAACATATAATAACATGAGGTATCTAGAATAGCCAACTTCATAAAAACAGAAAGGAAAAGCGGAGCCGCCAGGCGCTGGGGTGGGGGAATAGGGAGTTGCGGTGGTTTAATGGAGATGGTTTCAGTTTTGCAAGATGAAAGGGTCCTGGAGATGCATGACGGGGATGGCTGCACACGAATGTCCTCAGTGTCACAGAAGTGGCAACTTAAAAATGGCTAGGATGGCAAATTTTCTGCTATGTATACTTTGCCACAGTTTAAACATTGCATGCGCACACACACGCGCATTAATAACAAACAACTGGTAACGATGGCCACCTCCAGGGAGAGAAAGGAGTATCTGGGGGCTCTTAACCGTATAACCTTTTACACAACCTTTCTCATGCGGTACCATACACCTGTTTTTAAAATTCATTTAAAACACAGCCTCAATACAAGAAGCTTTTCCCTTAATCATTAAGTCATTCATATCCCTTCTCTAAGGAAAAAATGTCTCATTCCAAACCAGGATTCCACTTCAGTTTTAAGGTTATTTATTAGATTTAAATGATGCAAGCTGCAAAAAATTACACTTTCCCCCCTAAGACTATAGTCACCAAAAGCCTGTCTTTATTTTTATCAGCTATTACAGAAATGCTTCAAAATCATCATAGAATAAAATTACCACTTTTATTGGTACACAACTTTTATTCCATCACAACCGAGATAGCCGAATACAGAACTGTTTCAAAAGCAAAAAGCCCTCATCATAATTCAAGACAAAAATCAGCCTATAATCATATGAGACAGAAAACAAACTATGCTTATGGTTCCGTCTGCCCTCAGCTCTAACTTTCTACGTCAGAATTTAAAACACACATGTGCACACACCCCCTCTGGATTCCTCCTCGTTTACCCAAAACCTACTTTGTGAAGACCCACTACTCTCTCGAGCCTTTGGGAATGAGCATGGCAGCTGCTGCCGCCGGCCCCCCCCCACCGTAGCCCTGCCCCAAGCCAAGGAGAAAGCGGCACTCGTGGGGCCCAACACTGCTCCTGCCTTAACCGGCGGCTCAAATATTTGTTGGGTGAATGAATAAATGATTATCTGCTGACAGGCTTGCCATCAAGTCTCACAAAGAAAAACTTCAGAAAGAAAAAAGTACGAGATGTTTGTTTACTTGAAGTGGACACGTAATAAAGGTGAAGACCAGATGACTGACTGAATCACCAAACAGCTATGACACAATTGGCTATGCGGGCTCTAGGTCTCATCCGTACCCAAAGTTCAATACAAAACCGGGCATGTTTATAACCATATGAAAAACACGGGACAACTTACTTATAAGACTCTTTTGTATATCTCAATACAGTACATCATGTTTTTTAGGAAGAAAAAATAGACAGATGAATACTGACACGTTCTTAAACTAGGAAAGGATGTTCTAAGTACAAAATCAAAAGAAGAAATCGTAACAGAAATTGTATACAGCAAAAACACAAACAGAATCAAAAGATACATGACAAAGTAGGAAAAACATCTGCACGATGACCAAGAATATCCTTAATACATTACAATTTCTTACAAATCAACGTAAAAGAAATAATCCTAATGGAAGACTGAATGCAGAACATGAACAGACAATTCACCAAGACCAAATACAAATGGCTGATGATTACTGTGGTGCAGCCTCAGTAATAACCCAAGGAGCCCAAATTTCAAAGACGGGCATCCAATTCTGGGAGGTACAGGAAGTGGCACTGTCTCAGACTGCCATGAGAATGGGGATGGCCATTTTGGAAGGCGATGTGATGGTACCCACCAGCAATTCCAAGCCTAGGCAGCCATTCTTCAAAAAGAGTGGCACACGGGGAAGTTCAATCCAGTAGTATCTTTAATTGCAAACCAGTGGGAAAACCAACAGGGGACAATGCATGACAGTAAGTCAGCACCAGATCACACTGCTATTTAACAGAAATGTGGCAGAGAGAAACGTATCACATGGATTTGGACAGATGCAGAATATGTATAATGTCATCCTCATGCTGTTAAAAACACTGAGAGCGCATATTTGTACAGCCCGAGAAGGTTCAGAAGCATCTACATTCATAGTGGTCACTTGGGTAGTGAGCACGGAGAGTAATGGGGAACTTTCATCTTTTTACACGATAGGCTTTAAAATGATTTGTTTTCTATAAAAGCATGCATTATTTTTATAATTTGTTAAAAAAGGAGAAGAAGGAAAATAACAAGATATCAAACACTTATCTACTAAACAGAGGTTCTGTCCTTGGAGAATTCCCTTCAAAGTTTCTTCAAGCTCAAATGGCGTGTTTTTCCCACTCGTAAGTAAAAAGAGGTGTTTTTTATATTTGTTAGAAGAAACTAGACAGAGTGACCACTGCCCGTTTTATAAAATCCATTCATAAGCTGAGAAAAAGACTATTAAAAACATAAACCATCCCCCAGGCCTAACATCTACCAGAAGAAACCCATTCAATGCCCATATCACATTTAGTCCACACAATTTCTGAGACAATGCACAAAGCGACAGCCACACGACTCCCACCAGCAGAAATACGTGGCGTACAAAGAACGTCCTGTCAGCAGGGCCCAGAGCACACCCCGCAGCAGTGAAGGAGAAATGACAATCTGAGTCACAGGATCAGGAGTGGAATCAAATTTGGGACCTGGAGGCAGTGCCGTGCTCCTCACTTCCTTCACACCTTCTATTCTCCCCCAGAAGCCCGGCCCTCTACACAGTCCCCGAACAGGCCACGTTATGGATGTTCACAAAGCTTTAGACTGAAGTGTCCGAAACTGCCAGAGAGACACAACCAAGTGCTACTTGGGGGTCTCAGCTGGCATCACAATGGCAGCATATGCGTAAACTCACATTTTTTCCTAAGGAAAGGAATGGAAAGATTCAAGTAGTATGTTCTGCCTCACCACATGGAATGTTTGAAATCCAGGTGTCAAAACATCAAAGGGGGAGTGACCACTGATTTTAAAAAAGCTTGAGATACTGAGCCTGACAGTTGAGAAATTAAGGAACTGCTCATTTTTACAAAACTGAAGTCCACACAATGGCACCAAAGGAGGCCAAAGTGTGGCCAATCGAGCACCTGAGTGTCAGACCTCGTGTGGCTGGCATCCTCAGCTGTTCAAAAGGCATTCATTCTGCTCTCGAGTCTCAAGAGTCAGACCCGTGCGTGGGTTCCCTCTTCAGTTCCCGTGGGACGGGCTTAGCAAGCACTCCCGACTAGCCATGGGCTCTGCTGCCCGTGACCGGTCTCCGGAGGCCGCCTTCTAGGGGACCACTCACCAGTCCCCATGACCAAACATGTTTTCCCACTGCACGCTACACTGACCAGAAGGTCGTCTACCCGAGATCAGGGCACAAACAGCACCGCGCTGGAGAGTGCTAGGCGACAGCAGCAGCGGCCGGTGACGAGCTCAGTCAAAGGGCTCTTAGCTCAGCTGACCTGCTTCAAGGTGAACTGAAGTTGCAGATCACCAGTTCCGGCTCTAATCTGACGCCCGCCCCCAGATCACGCTTTGGCTACCAAGTAACCCTACCCAAACTGACCTTTCAGGGCTCAGGGAAGTGACTTTTTTTTATTATATGGCACAGTTTGGCACAGTTATATCTTTCGTCTTTGGGGTACTTTTATACTGTCCAAGAGTAGTACATCTTGTTTTTTTTTTTCCTTGTTTTTTGTTTTTGTTTTTTTAAAAACAGATGGCCAAACCAGGACATATACTAAAAAAAAAAAAAGGAAGGTTACTTACCTGAGCCCTAACATTCCAGCTACCATGGAATCCTGTTGGAGCTGGTCTACAGAAGCAAGATGTATTCTGGGGAGTCACATGTCACATCAAAGCAGGAACTGGTGAGTCTGTATTTTTATGGAGCCTAAAACAAAGAAAATCGTAAGTTGAAAGCCCCCATTGTGCTGCACGACCTTTTTCCCAGGGCTATTTGGGACATTCTGAAGATAAACATATAGACAAAGTACTATACTGGTTCCCAGCATACCTACTAGAAACAAAGGATAAACCAATTACTAGCACGTAACACACATTACTAAAATAAAGATTCATGTGTGTTAGAATCAACACTATCACAAGTCTTGTCACCTCTGAGGGACACTTCGACACTATAAAGCACACTGTTAGTGGTGATCCCCGGTAAGTATTTCTTGCACTATGTCATACAGAAATACTCAGGGAGAGAACACATGTTCAAGAGAACATGCAACATCAAAACGTCATCCCAAAAAGAACATGCAAAATCCAGAGGCAAAGTGTCCTTTCTTTTTCAAGCAGCTGAATTTGAAATGAGCTGCTGTAACATCACTTAAAGGAGCTTTAACCCTGGGTGGAGGGGGGGGGGAGACAGAGAGAGAGAGAGAGACAGAGAGAGACAGAGAGAGACAGAGAGAGAGAGAAATCAGCACCAACAGAAACCAAGCGCCCTGGGAGATCCAAAGCCCTCCTCCAAAATACACACGTGCGCTTCAGAGTGGTCACTGTTAAGCCTCTCAGATCAGTAAATCGTGATGCTCAACAAACTAAGTTATTAGTTCGATAGTTTCTATTTTGATTTTGAACACATTCAAAGACTTCTGTCATTACATTTTTTCATCAAGATAACCATCATTTCCTTGTTAAAACCCAAACTGCCCCACCTTAGCTAATCTCTGGTACCCTTACTGACACAAGAGCAGCACTTTTATCTTTAGACTAAAAAAGCCTAGCGTACACAACTTGGAGACCATTCACACAAACGATTACTCATGTAATTAAACCCAGAGGAAGGGCAACACCAACCAAGTCTTTTACCCCTGGTCTGTAACTACCAGGATAATACCTAGAATTATCTGTTGAGGTACAGCGAGGCCTTACAATTGCCTTAAATAGTCGAGTCACAGAATGCTTTGAAATCCAGAAGTCAAGGTAACAGTACTACTCAGCTCTATAATAAAAATCAAACTGGTACCCTGGCTGGGAGGCCCTGGCAAAGCCACAGCTTCTGGCGGCCACAATTTGTCTTTTACTTGTAAACTGAGGGAGCTGGACTAAAGTTCGTTCCAGCTCTAAACTTTTAAGATCTTTGATTAACTCACTATTTCATGGGGAAAAAAGAGCCAGCAAATGAAAGCAGTTAGGCAAACATCCAATAAAGCAGTACTTTGCAGGTCCATATATAATGTGGTCTCCAGCTGCTAGGCCAGGAAGACAAGTGAACCCTTCCTAAAGCCTGCTCCTGAGAGTTCAGACGTCTGTGGTAACTGCAAAACAGCCACGGTGAGGACACCTTCATATGTCAGCAGACCGGACAGAGTGTGCCTTGAAGAAGTTACAAAGGCCAAGGCTTTATTCATGAGTAGAATGGCCACCCCTTCTTTGATATGAGAGTGGAGATGCCCTGCCTGCCACCAAATTCTCACTCAGTTCTCCGAACATCATTACCTACATCAAAAATGGTAGAACCAAGTATTTAGTAATGGCATGCCAGTCAAGATTTCAAAAAGAAAAAGGTCCTTGCAAGAGAAAGGCAGAAGAGAACAGAGAAAGGCAGAAGAGCGTAACTTTTATGTAAACGAGCCCAAGGAAGAGGAACCCATTTACGTCTATCCCGCTGGAAACGAGGTAAAGGCCCAGTGGTGACCACGGCAATCTGGCTGGAGAAGGTCCTCTGTCGGAGCAGCTATAAAGCCCACCAAAGGAAAAGGTCGTGTCTGGCAGCCACAGAAGGCCGGTCTGCAGGCATGCCACCAAAGTAGAGGGTGGTGACAACAAGCAGGTGTCCTGCCATACTCCCCGGGGCTCACCACCAGTCTGGGACTGGGCTTCCCCCACCCCTCCAATCCCGTGCACTGAAAATGTTCCAGACACTACAGTTGATCCTTGAACAACACAGGTTTGAACTGTGCGGGTCCACTTACATGCAGATTTTTTTGGTACAGTCCTGTAAATGTATTCTCCCTTCTTTGTGATTTTCTTAATAATGTCTTCTTTACTGTCTGTACTGTAAGAATACGGTATATGATACACATAACATACAAGATGTTAATCAACTGCTTTGTTAATGGTGAGGCTCCCAGTCAACAGCAGGCTATTAGAAGCTAAATTTGGGGGGAGTCAAAAGTTATACGTGGATTTTCACCTGCATTGGGGGTGAGGGCTAGGGCCCCTAATCCCTACATCATTCAAAAGTCAACTGAAGTCGACTTAGTTCAAATGGGAAACGTTTTCTGTGATTCTCTCTTGGTGATGAGCACAGAGGTAGGTATTCTCATAGAGAACTCAGGCACCCTAGGACAAACTGCTCTTAGCCAATGAAAAGATGATCACTCATATTCACCTTTTGAAAAGATTATAGGTCCCAGGACACACATTTATCATGCAAATAGTCCCAGGCAGATACATTAGCGGTGGAAACAGGACTGGAGTAAGGAACTAACCATTTTACCTCTGCTCTTCTCATTCTATGTCCACACAGGGGAGGCAGTACTCGGGTGGAGGAACATCGTATTGGACTTCTCTAGCCGAACTCCACAGTCGGCCTCCCCACCCTCTAGATTTGGCTACACAGAGATAGAGCAAAGAAGAAACAATGACTCTAGCTGGAGATTGCAAATAGAATGCAAAATTTTATCCTAACCCTCCCAATAGGGAAACAGCACAAAAGTAGGAGTAGGGTTTGAGTACATCATGCTCTATCAGGTGAAACAAAGACTTGCTACTCTACGTTTAAAGCATTCCAGGCACATGTGTAACAAGAAATAGGACAAGGTGATAAGCTCATAATAGCAAAAAAAGCCACAGAATCAAGCTGTTGGAATATACTGACTTCAGATGCCAGCAGGCACTTTTCAGAGATGCTATACTTTGGAAGCTGCTTGTGCTGTTTAGAAGGCTAGAGGTATGATGAACAGCTAACTGGAGGGGCAGCCGGGGAGGCAAGCACGTTGCCAGTGATGCAAAACAAAGCAGAGTCCTCATCCTGTCATATCAGAGGCTCAGATGCACAAACCCTGAAACCTCTGTGTGTCTGTGTGTACGGATAGGCATGTACCTCAGTGACCGGCCACGAAGCTGACATGCCACAGATCAGTATCTGTGGCAACTTATTTAACCAACTGTACTCTACTGGATTGACTGTGCCCTTAAGATTCTTCTGTGTCTTCAACTGCAGTTTGAAAAAGAAGACCTAAAAAGCCCATAAATAAGCCTATTCCCCAAATCCCTGGTGGAAACTCCTAAGAGACCTAAAAAACCCAGACACCGTTTTTGTTTTCGTAAGGATCCAGCATATTTCAAAATACCCAAGAGGTCAACTTAATCTTATTAACTGAAATCCCTGAGATCCAAATGAAAATTCTGGCCACGAACCCCAAATTTCTCCGCAAGTAATAACTGCCTATTAACAACGGTGAATTTTACTACCATGGCACAAATAAGCTTCATTTTTCTAGTATAACACCTAAAACTTTGAGAGTCTTCCAAAGTCTAAGCCACTTGGCATCACGCGCTCCTGGATTTGTTTCCACCATCACCAACCACCCCCCTGAATTTGAGCCTACCATCTCACAATTTGGGGTAGTGATCCCACACGACAGAGACACAATGTGTGAATGGCTCTGCAGAGTCCATTTCTGTTCCTGGAAAAAGAACCCAAAGCACACATCTGCCTGACCATGAGTCAGGAATATCACTTTTGTGGTGGAGCCCATTTCTGCTGTGACCAATCCACAACGAACACACTCACAACACAGGCGACCACCAAAGAGGTAGGTATTCCAGAGGAAGCTTTCCCAGCCTCGGGTCCACTTAGCAAGGTCATCAACTGTCTTCTCGGTGAAAGCAATTATTTTAGACTCCTTATGATGACAGAAGTCTTCGGGACAAAACCCACAGAAACACTGCCCCACCACGTAAAAGTCACCTCAGTTTCAGTTTGGGTGATTCAGTTATAACCAAACTAAAAATGAAATAAACTTTCAGGGGCAATTGACGGGAACCACAGCGATGCGATGAACTTGCCCCATCTGGTTGGTAAGGATGATCTTGAGCAGGGCGCGCTCCAGGACCATAGGAGCCGGTTACATACTATGTCCCACTCCACTTATGTAACTGGCAGATCTCCGGCGAAGGGGGGCGGGGAGGATACGAGGGCGCTCACATTCTGAGGCCACGGAACCCCCCAAAGACCCTGGGGGCGCACTCCCACCGAAGAGCCTCTGGTGCTCCCGGACACGCAGTCCCCTACCTAAGGCTCCTGATGGGAACTATAACAGCCTCTTTATGATGAGTTGTGGGACCAGGAACACAATGTCTAGTCCCTTTGGTGGGTGGGCAATAATTCCAACCTACTTGCTCCTGCTAGAAGGGAAAGGGGATAGTGGACCGACTCGCTCGCAGTGGGGGCAGAAAGTCATGGAATAGGCGAGAAGGAGGGGGAGGCAAAGCCTGGAGATGGGGGTGAGAGCGCAGGAGCCCTTGTGGCGCACTCTCCCGACGGGCGGCGGACTGCGCACGCGCGCCT